>NC_061505.1:14767079-14794009 GCF_022539355.2 Hippoglossus stenolepis | reverse complement strand
CAACGTGACGAAGAAAAATAAAAATCCTGTATCTCATTATTCTGACTTAGTATCTGATAATAATGAGATACTAAGTCATAATGATGACACAGAGCTGCTGCCGGTGTGAACAACTGACAACCGTGACATGTTGTGCCGACGTTATGCGGCCGGTGTGTGGCTATATGAGCTCATAATTCCTATACATATGACACATTGTGGCTGCTAAAAATGCCCGTGCTTAAGACTAAAGACTAGTGGTTATAGACCTGGGCAAGTCACCACTGTAACTCACTTAAACCTTTAGTGAGTTACAGTCACTGTCACTCTGCAGCGAGGAAAAGGCGGACATTACTAGCGAGCTAGCCAGATTGCCCGCCAATTCTGATTTGACTAAAAACTGAGCAAAAGTTGCCTGGATTAAGTTTTGACGGCTGTTGCGCATATTTCGGTCAATATTACGGAATGCACATTATTTGACAGCAGGAAACATTAAATATATTTACTCACCAAGGTTTGGTCTTCCACCTGCGGCAGTGACTCTGGCTTGCAGCTCAAATCAGACTGAGAAAATGGCCGCCAAAGAAAATCAGGAGAATCAACCACTAGGGGCGGTCCCCCAATTAAACTCATTTATTTTGCGTTCATGAATGTGATGAGTGAAACAATTAAAATATTTTGTGTTACTTCTGAAAAATATTTATGTGCACTATTTAAATGGATATATAATAATAAAGCCAACGATATTTTATACATGTATTTGCAGTTCATACTCAAACACTCAAACAAAAGCTTGTGTGTAAAAACCCTGGTCATCAGGGCATGGCAGCTCTCGGATGGAGAAAGGGCTCGAGCCTGCAGCCTGCTGGGCCTCCAACGTGCTACTGTAACATCTGTAAGAGACGCTCCTTCCCCACGAGGCTTCAGGGAAGGTAAGAGAGGGAGGGGTTAACTGTTCTACATATAAACTGTGCTTTTAGGAGAGTACATTCATAAAGACGTGTGGAAGAAGCAACCTACATATCTAGATCATGAGTACACACTAATACTTCCAAAAACATGTAGAAAGTCTTGCTGTTGATATACTGCATATAAAAACAAGATTCTACGTGTTAGTGATCATCAGTAAAACTATCCCAGGGATATTCCAGCAACTGTGTGTTGTACCTCCATAAGGTTCAATCAATCAATCAAATGTTATTTGTATAGCCCATATTCACAAATCACAATTTGTCTCATAGGGCTTTAACAAGGTGTGACATCCTCTGCCCTTAACCCTCAACTAGAGTAAGGAAAAAGAACGTAGAAACCTCAGAGAGAAAGTTGAGAGCTTTGTGTGAGAGCTCAATGTTTCCTAATCTCTATAAACAGATTTTGTGTGTGAGGTTGTTTAACTTCCTGTTTCATTATAAAGTTGTAGTTTCATGGGTTTGACTGTTGATGTCAGAGACAATTATTTAAAAAATGAACATGGAAGCAGAGGCCAAGGGAGGACTGTCTGTGACCTACATTTCCCACAATGCAACTTAAAAGCATTTTTCTTTGCACCTGATAACTTCCACCTCCTTTTAAACTCTACTCCCTCAGTTTATATTTCAGGGTTTCAGTTATAAATGTGTGGTTTTCAAACTCAGGCCAAAGTAACCGGTTTACAGATCTTCTCACAACCACACAATGAAAACTGTTTTCACTGATGACTTTATATGAGTGTTAACGTGAAGCCAAGAGTCTTGACTGCCCCCTGGTGGCTGACTGAAGTACAGGCCATACACACTGCCCCCTCAATGTTAGTGGAGTGAAATGGAAAAAGCTAAAATGACTTGATTGACATTAAGAAACTTGTACTGTAAGGGAAAAGGGGGGACAATGTGACAATAAAATTATTAAATTCAATATGTTTTTTTAGATGTTATTAATCACTGCATATCGAAATCTGTGTCCTTGGATGCCAATCTTTTAATTTAAAAGAAACACACACCGCTCAAGCCAATCAGAATCGAGCAGCCGCTGAATCAGAAAGTTGCTGTGTGCCTGAGAAATAGCTAGCTTCCTCCTGCTAAAGGCAAAAATGGACACATTTTTAAAAGGAAAAAGACCATCAGACAAGCAGACTGAAGATGACTCAGCTGCAAAACTGCCACAACCATAAAATACCACCTTGGCATCTAAAACTCGGAGGAATGAAATCTCTTCTTCCATTTGCCACCACATACCTCTGTGAGTCTGGCTTTTCTACATTGCAGGTATTGAAAACAAAGCACAGAGCATATCTACAAGTGGAGAATGACATTCGTCTGACAGCCATAAAACCTAGGATAGATAAAGTGTGTAGGAGCCACCAAGCCCACCCCTCCCACTAGTGAGGGACCAGGTATACACACAGAGACAAACATACTTGTATGACAAGCACTGTTTATAACGGGAGAGAGATACTGAATGTAAAGAATAACAAAATAGAAAAACTAGAATATATATGGATATCTAAATGTGTTTACAGTTAATATTACTGTACAGAAATCACAAGGAATGTTTAAAACACATGACAAATTATTAATTATTTAAAAAATAAGGGAAATATATTAAGAAACTGTATGTTTAATTTTGGATATTTGGAAGTTTGGGAACCCCTGGCATAGACCATGAGGTCCAGCTGGTAGACCTGTAGCTATGCTAACGGGTTGAGGCACATACATCTAGACAATACTGTCAATAACAGGATTTACTTGAGCTGTATTAAAATAAGATCCTATATGTCAGGTCATAGTGTATGTATGCAAATACATTTTTCAGATATTTCATCCACTGCCTGCCCTAAATTAATACAATCCACGACATGATAATGATAATAATAATGTCCCATTGTTTCTCTCAGGATTGTGTCATGTATATGTGAAGCCATTTCACACAATCAGCAAGTAGTTGTGATCACTTTTAAACCCCAGACGGTCTTTTATTTGTGAGCTGATATAGAGAAAATATTCTTTCTTTCAGACTGTGTGCCAGTGTTGCATGGTTGTCTGCTATAAGAAACGTTAGTCTCCTTCATTCTGTTTTAATACTGCCGTGTGTGTGTGTGTGTGTGTGTGTGTGTGTGTGTGTGTGTGTGTGTGTGTGTGTGTGTGTGTGTGTGTGTGTGTGTGTGTGTGTGTGTGTGTGTGTGTGTGTGTGTGTGTGTAAAAGATGAATTTATAATTTTACTGCTCCATTTTTGGATTTTGGCAGATAATATGAATATGTTAGTCTACAGTATACTGTAAATTGATTATGATTTATAACATCATTGTATGCATATCACTCTTATCATTGTCATTTTAACAACTAGTCTGACGGAGCTTAAATATGATGCGTACCCAAATGTTCCTGGTCTGTCTCTCCCCTCCGTCTCCTCCGCCCCTCTCTCTCCTCTTTTCCACCCACCTCTCCGCCCTTCCACCATTTTCCTCCTCTCACCCAACCGGTCGAGGCAGATGTTGCCCACCTCAGTCTGGTTCTAGAGGTTTCTTCCAGTTAATGAGGGAGTTTTTTCTCTCCACAGTCGTCAGTGCTGCTCATTGTGGGAGCTGTTGGGTTTAACTACAATGTTATAAGGTCTCAGTCTTCCTATGTAAAGTGCCAAGAGATAATATATGTTCAATTTAATTATATTTGTATCGCTCCATATCACAACATACATTATCTGGAGGCTCTTTACATAGTGAGGACATGTTGTGATTTGGTGCAATACAAATAAAAAGAAACTGAATTGAATAGAATTTGAATTGAATTAGAAATATAATGCGAGATAGGGCGTTTTGCAACAATTCAGTTCATTTCTGAGGGAAATAATTCATGGATCTTGATAAAAAAATAACAGACATGTTTAGGGGACTGATATTTATGAATGTGTGCAATTTGGTGCAGTTTAGTTAAATTTAAGAGGACAGATAGGCCTTGGTGGAGGTTTGCACTCTACTGAGTGTCATTGTAGTGTTCACAAGCTGGACAGAGTGGCCATCTGTTTTGCTGACCTCTGCATCTTGCAGGGCCAATATTTGTTTCCTTTGCTCAGTGTTGCATCTTGAAGACTAACCTCTGCAGCCCTCCTGCCTCTCTGGCTTAGCCTTTGTGTACTGTGGGAAAACGACCTGGTTGGTATGAAAATAGTGTGCATTGTAAAATTGTGCATTTGTCAAATACCGGCTTGTGGGATGTATCGTCTCTTTTGCAAGGTGTCTAAAGAGTTGCCCCTTCATATGGAAAATGTTTTAGAGATAATCACGATACAACAGAGGATGCTCGATTTACGTTGCTAACCTTGGTTCTCTAGTGAAAGAGACTATCTTTCCCTCTGAGCCTCTCAGGGCATGTGTCAATCAAACTATCAATGGATTTCGCCAACACAGGTGTTTTATGGAGGCTGCAGGGCGTGGCCGGGCAAGCTGGGTGTTTATAAAGAAGTGTCTCACGCACCTTGAGGCAGGGGATCATTCCCCATACATATACGATATGTAATAGAGTAGAGGTAGTCTCTTCACTCAGAGAACAACACTACAATATAACCAAGTGTTCCATTTATTTTATGTTCCTGTCCTCAGGTGTTTCTAATGAGCAGTGAAATATTATTGTTACATTGATTTTTATCGTATTCATTACCAAAGCAATTAACATTATCATTTTAATTTTAATGATTAAATAAATAGCCTAAAAGCCTGCCCTTGAAAATATGATGATCAATACTGCAGTAATGATTGAATTGTCCACTATGACCTCATGTCGCGGTTTACCAAGAAGGAAAATGTCCATTAAAAGTTATAATTAGCTGGTCATGTTTGGAGATATGAGGAATTTGGTAACACATAGCGACCTCTGCTGGTCACTATTTCAATACATATATTTAATGAAGCTACTTATGTGTGCTGATGAAGGTATTTTAAGTCAAAAAGAAAATAGAAGAACATATAAGTCATTTATTTATGTTGCATGTACATATATTTATTGATGCATTTATTAATTTACACATTTTTGTCTATCTACTTAATCTTACCAATCTGTTTTCTATAAGACAGAGTTTCCATAAAACCAAAACAAGTGAATTGTAAAGTTTTTGCTTAATTTTGCTTTTTAATCTGCCAAAAAAATGCTGAGAGCTTCAAGAGCTGAAATCATTCACAAGGAGGAATTAGTGAAGGAGTCTGAAACCAGACAGAGTCAGAATGTTTAAAAGTGTCAGTTTGTCTTGAAGAACCATCACAGAGCAGATTAATGAAGTATTAACATACAAGTACATCACAAGACATTTCTAGATTCTCTCACTGTAAAGAAACAATAGACAGAACAAACATCATCCAAATATTCATGAATGCATTAATGTTATAAGAATCACTATTAAGACAATAACTGTTTTCTAATGTCAGGATGTGTTCTCTCTCTGTTCACTCAGGAAGCACCATCCACGCATGCTGTAGCAGACAAATGGTTTTCTTTCTTCACAGGAAAATAGCACCATTTTCCTCCCTTCTACCAAATCTGCAACACCATACGACTTTCATCGAGCCAAGTGGGTTGTAACCCTGATACCAGGAGCTGAATGAGTAGTTACTCCCGTCGGACCAGTAAATCTGAGAATCTCTGTACAAACCGATCCATGCCCATCCAGAGGTTCTGCTCCAACTCCCGTATCTTGTCTCTGTCAGCGTCGTTCCTCCCACAGTGACCAGATCTGTGTAGTGTTCTCTGCAGTGCCTCTGAGCCTCAGTCCAATTCTTTGCTGTATTCACCAGCACAAAGTCAGAATCCTCTAATGTTCCTGCAGTTAAGTTTGAGAACAAAAGACGGATTGTTGAGATCACACAATGGTTTTCAAAATCACATCTTATACATTATGTTGTATAGTAAAGATCAATATAAAGCACATCATTACCTCTGTAGCAGACAAATGGACTCTTCCTATGGCAGTAATAATCATACCATGTTCCAGACTTTAACTGGACCACACAGAGCTGATTGGCTTTAGAATAGTTTGGTTCAGTAGGACCCCACCTCCTATATTCAGCTCCACTCTGGTTTGATTGTCATTACTTCCAGTCAATATGACTGTACAGGCCAATCCAAACCTTAGAGCTGTGACCAGCGTGAGAACTGTGTCGATAAGTTTCTTCATTTCTTCAGTGTTTACAATAGTGGCCAGGTCTGTGTGCGTCTCTCTGCAGTAGCTCTGAGCTTCAGTCAAGTCTTTGCATCAGACACAAAGTGGTACTGATGGAGGAGGCATGTGGAGAAGGTGAGGCACCCTGAGGATGGAAACCAGTTATTTTTGTTGTATGAGGACTCAAATTAATCTCTATATTCAGATTTCCTGTTAGACATCATACAAACAGTGAAATTCACTGACCTAGAGACACAAGACACCAATGATCCCTTCCATCCTGATGCTGCTCTGTGGACTGTCTGTGCCAGTGTTCACCACTAACACCTAACTGAACTATAGTGCAGCTTTTAGAAATGTAACAATGTCTTCACCATAACCCAATAGTCAGTGTTCTGTTGAACTCTTTATGCAAAAAAGCAAAGATGCAAACAACATCTAATTCCGTAATATGTAGATCAGATGAAAATAAGGATGATATAATAATAATAATAATAATAATAATAATAATGTAATAATAATAATCATCTCTGCATTATTTTTCATTATAACAAATATTCTGACAATAGTTCCTGGTCTCTCTCTCCTCTCTCTCTCTCTCTCTCTCTCTCTCTCTCTCTCTCTCTCTCTCTCTCTCTCTCTCTCTCTCTCTCTCTCTCTCTCTCCCACTCATTGAATCTGGTTCTCACGGTTTCTTAGTTCACAGTAAAATAGTTTTTTTCTCTCCACAGTGGTGAGTGCTGCTCGTTGTGGAACTGTTGGGTTTCTCAAAAATTTGACAAGGTGTCAACTTTAAGTGCATGGGGATAATCTATTTCATGATTTGGTGCTAAACTAATCAAATTGAATTAATTCATTACCCAATTGCATATCCTCAGGCTGTAACCCCACTGGATATTGAAGCCTGCCTTCAGGTATCCAGTGTTCATCTTACAACATGGATGTGTTCATGGAGACACAATTTGCACCACATGTCTCAGATCCAGTCCTTCTAGGCCGAGCACCAACTCAGCCCCAGCATGTTGTGTGTTTCTGATCTCAACCAACATGATAACTCTTCTTTCCAGTGTTCTGGCTGCTTTGCATTGTAAATCCTCTCTGGCAGGAGGTTCTTTGTATTCACTCATCTCCCTCAGAGGTTATTTGATCATATCAAACTCTGTATTATATCTGTCCTGGGTCTATGAATGTGTGTTTCCAGGGTGGATTTTGGAAACTTGCTGATTTCAGAATGTCTGCTTTCACAGCAGGGTCATTCAGGTCCAGAGAGTGCAGCTTCACTTCAAGAACGAAGAGAAAGAAAACACAAGTTTACAGTGGTACAGCTTTGTGAAAAGTACTTGGATCTTTATTCACAACACAGTGAGAACCTCTGGTCTCCAGGCTGCTTATTTGCCCACAAGACAGTTTGATCAGGCCTGTCTGACAATTCACAAAAACAGAAACTCAGAAATAAACTTCCACCCTGTGGTTGTTGCCACCTTCAACCTGTGCAGTTTATTTCTGCATACATTAATTTTCTGGACTCATATGAGGTCACTTGACCTTTGACCACTGAAATCTAATCTGTTCATCTTCAACATCTTCAAGTGACAACTGCTCAAAATGTGAGAAATGATCAGAAACACAGACTTGAAATATCATGTTCAAGAGGCCAAAACATGTTTATAAGTTAACCACCACCAACTGCTGAAATCCTAATCAGTTATCAGCGGAGTCTATGGCTGTGTTCCAAATCCCTCACTAATCACTGTATAGTGCACTATATGCTGAGTTCGCCATTTTTTAGTGGTGTCCAAATGTTTACTGATTTTTGTATACCCTATGTAATTGACTCATTGTTTCCCACAATGCATCATGAAAAGTAGTTTACAACCAATGGTCACTAACCAAACAACATATACCATCATGCATTGCACTCGTGGTGAAGAGACGAGAGGAGCGAGGGCAGCGGGAACAGCCCGACCTGTCGTTCTAATGTAAATAGAAGCAGAGCGGTGCATCACAGCACAAAGTGTGGGAAACAAGTTTATTTAAAGATGATCATCCAACATGTTTTTACAATAAAGCTGCAAAATAAACATTTAAAATTTACTTTGGGATTTTCCACATTGTTGTTGTTGTACATTTTATTCCTGTGGCAATGATGTCATTTTTCGATGCAGAAAAAATGTGCGGATTAGTGTCTGAAAGCTTTTTTTTCCTTTTCTGATGAGCTCACTATATAGTGCTCTATATAGCAGTCACTTTTTGTTTCTGTATATTTGTGTTTTTGGATTTGTACTCTATATTTTAATCTTCCCCTTCCTTGTGTGTCCCTCACCTCAGTTTAGTTACGTCCATGTTGTGCCATTTCCTGTTTTATTGTGACCTTCACTTCCTGTTCCCCCCATGTGTCATTGTTGGTCACTTCAATCTTGTGATTGTGTGCACCTGACCTCATGTGTTTCACCTGGGTTCAGTTATTCTGTCTGTGTCAGGTCGTCTCTTCACTTTGGTTCTGTTCAGTCCCAGCTCCTGTGTCTCTGTTTTGATTTGGCTCTTGGATCACCTGAGTTCTCTGCAACCTTCTAGTGCCAACCTTCTGAGTGTAACCAATTTAATTAGTTGATTATTTTTCCCTGCACTTCTTGTTTTGTTCTGTTTCTTTTGCTTGTTGTATTTCAGATTATACAACAAACGTGACATAATAACATTATATAATGTGACAAAATAATTCAAAGAGTCAACATGATAACTCTTGTTTCCAGTGTTCTGGCTCGCTTTGCATTGTAAATCTCTCTGGCAGGAGTTCTTTGTATTCACTCATCTCCCTCAGGGTTATTTGATGTCTCAAACTCTGTATTATATCTGTCCTGGGTCTGAATGTGTTTCAGGGTGGACCTCAGGTAATCAAATCATCCTTGAGAGTGAATATTTGTGTTGGATGTAACAAAATTTCCTGAAAGTGTTTGTGATTCATTCACAAGAACATGAGGTCACCGTGACCTTGACATTTTACCTTCAATCACCAACATGGTTCAGTTCATCTCTGAGTCAACTGAAGCTTCGTACAGAATTTGACATGTGTTCATGGAAATGGAATCAGACAAACAACCTGAAAGCCTCCACCTAGGTTTTCAGCATCAAGGAAAAATTCACATTAAACATTAGACCAACATGTCTTTCGGTGTGGTCACTTCTGTGAATATGTCTGTCAGGTCATGGTCAAGACCTGTCAAGACTGTCAGAAAAGTAATGAGTTCAATATTAAGGACAAGCTAGCTTGGGGTTGTTCTCAGAGGCTGGTGTAGTATTTTCATGTAATCAGGGGCCACAATTTACACAGAGGGGCCAATGATATATCAAACATCCATGTCCAATTCCTGATTCAGTAAGATGCACATTTAAAGATTCAGTGTGTAGAATTTGGTGAGATGTGGTGGTGCAGTTGCATATTGCAGCTGAGTTCCCCTCACAAAGAAGTCCACAATTTTTAGAATTAAGATGAAACACACTAGTTAAAACATCAGTAGGATTATTTCATATTCATTTTCTGCCAATCGATCCCTTTCACCAAAATCTTACACACTGAACCCTTAATTCATTCCATGTTTACTTTTAGCTCCCATAGCTTTGAACACAACCACGTAAATATACTGAAAATTTTTCGTTCCAAACACGTTGTATTTCTTCCAAAAACCTGGAAAATAGTTATTAGTATATTTAAACAACTGACGGGGACATTACCTCAGAAACGATGCAGCTGAACTGGGTGAGTTGTGTGATGCAACAATATGATCGATATTTAAATTCCCATATATTGAGTCTTCACTATACCTGACATTCATGGTCTCAATAGCTTTGCTTCTTTCTGATATCTCTGTCCCAGCTACTATAATGGAAGGTTCTGATGCTCACAGAGAATCAGAGCTCCTCCTTGGTTTTTCCACATCATGGACCATAGAAGAATTCATAAAATGTTGTTGTGGGTCCAGGAATTTTTCACTTTCTTTAAGATTGCGAGATGAGAGTGTTTGATAGCATCTTTGATGATTTCTCAGGAAATAATTTATGTATCTTGACTGAAAAATCAAGCATGATTGGTGCAACTTGGTTGAATTTGCAAGGGGGACTGTTGGGCCTTGGTGGAGTTATGCACTTTACTCAGTGGCACTGTAGTTTGATTATAGGGTCTAAAATTCCCACCAAGCTTATGTTTTAAAAGCTGTGTTATGTTTGCAAGACATCCACAGTTAGCAAGCGAATCGGAGATTTGTTGGTGGTAAAATCCACGAGTGCATCTGCAGGACTGTTTTACTCCTTTGTCTGTGTCTCTGTTTGGCCTTTGTAGACCTTCTTTTGTCTCAAACTCTGAGGCTGTGTTAGAGCTGTGCTGAACCGGGATGGAGGGGAGAACAACATGTTCCTCTGAACTACCCCTGACCCTAACCATCCTGAGACTGAGACGAACTCCCTGCAATACACCAGCCAATCCACTGGTCAGTTACACTTTCTGAAAAAGTGAAAGTAAAATTCATTAAATACCCATAAATCAATTAATTTATTTTTTAATTATGCAAAGTACTTCCTGTAAGTGGCTACTCTCAAAAAAATAACTCATTGGGTGAACTCCAGTGAAATTGTATCTCAACTCAATTTAATAAAATCCTGCAATATAATTTCTTCTCATTGGTCCAACTAATTTCTCTCACATAAAGCTAAAAATTACATTAATTAGTTGATTAGTTAGGTTGATTTACATAACACCAACTTATCTTTTTTAAAGGCAGCTAAAATGAAATAGACATAGATGATGTGAAATTGATTTTCAGATTAGTCCAACACAAAATTATATAATTGGAAATTAATAGGTAATATTGCTTTCATCACAGTCCCGTTTAGGCATGAGACAAACCTTGTTTGAGTTTTTATTTTAAAAGCTCAGAAACTGGCATAGTAAAAACCAACCAACATTAAAAACTTTTTATTTGTTCTACATACAACAAATATCAACAAACTGATCAGGAAATAAAAGCAACACAAATCACAGTAATCCTGGGTCAACATCCCAGTAAACATTATATTTATATATAATATATTATTTTTATGATGCACTTTCTTTAATATAAATACAAGTGCTATAGAACATGATAATCTAACAATCTGTAGCAATTATTTATAGCTAAGGATTCAGCATTCATAGTTTCTTAATATTCAACATGACATCCATACAGCCATAAAGCCAATTTACAGGTAATGTCTCCCCTTGGGTCAGCACATCTAGCAATATTGATCACAATTGTTCAGAAATAGCCATTCACCAGTTTATTCTCATGCCCAGCTCTGTAGCTGGTGAAAAATAAATGCCTAACTTAATCCCAGTCCCCAAAACAACAAGGCAATAAACTTGTTGGTCTGTAAATATTTTCATTTTACAGACCAGCAGAGATCAGTTTAACTCATTATAACTCATTAAAAGCAGTAATTTTAAATGTAGCTTCTAATCTGTAACAGAGTGACTGGCAGCATTAACAGGTCATTCACAACCAAAGAAAACTACAGTAAAATTGTGTTTATGTCCATTTGGCCTGAGTTGAGAGTCATGAAGGTGACAAGGCAGCAGTACAAAGTGGTGTAGAGCACAGTCAAAGTCACATAGATGAAAGGGGGAAGTTATGTGGACAAAATTTCATGTGTGAACATACTTCTCCCATACTTTATCGGCTGTGTTTCCCGCTCATTAAACAACTTTATTTTCAGCTGCTGTATCTTTGCATAGAGCTTGTGCCAGTCAAATTCATTTCCGAATAAACTGGAAAGTGTACTTGAGGTTGTCTGGAAAGCTCAGATCAAGCATTAATGAGCCCAAACAGCATGATGAACCCCCATTATCACCCTTCCTAAGTTGTCCAGCTTTGATGCCTTCAATCACAATTCCCCGTCCTCCTGGCTCCACATCTCCATCTCTTCCAGATAGTGTATATCCCATGATTGCGAGAGTGCAATGTCCCTCTCTGCACCCTCAGTGGCGGAGGCCTAAACAACCCAAATACAAAACACTTTTTAAGTACAATGCTGAACAACACAATAGAAAATTACAAACATAAACTATAAGTAGAAATTCTTACATGAACTTGCAGTTTCATAGAAGGAAGTTCAGCAGTTAATAGGATCAAAATCTATGGAAGCCCATTTCTGTAGCCCGGTTCTGTACAAAGCTGGGACTCAGTTGCAAAAGAGCAGAGTCAAAAACTAAAGTACATAATAAAACTTTACTTTAGCGATCCAGAGGTCATACGGGTAGGCAGTCAGAAGCAAACCCATTCAGGGAAAAGGCACAAAATCAAAGTCTGTAATCCAGGTGAGTCCAAAACCAGGTAAGAAAACTACGGAACTTAACGCTGGAGAGCATGTACACACGAAGGAGACAATGACAATCCTGGCAGGGGGTGAGGAAACAGGGTATAAATGAGGAAAGCTTAATGACAAACAAGGTACAGTTGTGTGGGAAACCAACAGGAAGTAGAACTACACAAGAACCCAGACAACAAAATAAAACAGGAAGTGAATACAAACAGACTGAGCAGATTATTACAGTACCTCCCCCTCAAGGGATGGCTCCAGAGTCCCTGGTTGGTCTGGGTGATGCCAGTGAAATCCTTAATCAAAGTTTTAGCATAAATGTTCCTAGAAGGCTCCCAGGACCTCTCCTCGGGCCCTGCCCTCCCAGTCCTGAGGTACTGAAGCCCGGCCCCTGCGGCGGACCGCCAGAAGGCGCCCTGCTATGTTGGCCCCCCTCAATGACCTGGGGGTGGAGGGGGTCTGGAGGAGGAGCCGAGCGGACTCATCCTGACAGGCTTGACCTTGGAAACATGGAATGCTCGGATGGACCCTCATTGTCCTGGGAGCCAGGCTGCACCGCCACAGGGTTTACCACCTTCGTGATTGGGAATGGACCAACAAATCTGGGTGCTAACTTGCGGGACTCCAGGCAGAGGAAGGTCCTGGGTGGACAACCAGACTCTTCAGTGCGGAGCTTGAGAAGCGGCCTTTGTCAGCCACACGCTTGTATCGGCTGGAGGTGCGGAGGAGAAACCGCCAGGGCTCTTCTCCAAGTGAGATGGCAGCGACGCACTCAAGGCCTGAGCAGATGGCACCGTAATCTC
This sequence comes from Hippoglossus stenolepis, assembly GCF_022539355.2. Lineage (NCBI taxonomy): Eukaryota > Metazoa > Chordata > Actinopteri > Pleuronectiformes > Pleuronectidae > Hippoglossus > Hippoglossus stenolepis. The sequence continues at coordinate 14,780,758 of NC_061505.1, read as the reverse complement.
CTCCTCAAGCTCAGAAACAGGGGTGGCTGATAACCATATACACACTGGAAAACAGGAGAGAAAGTCCTGTGGCTGAGACAGGGAAGAATTATGAGCATACTCAATCCAGATAAAATTTTTGCTCCAAAAGGAAGGATTTTTGTGACACCACACAGCGGAGTCCTGTCTCCAGCTCCTGGTTGTAACGTTCCAGTCTGGCCGTTCGACTGGGGGAGTAGAAGCCGGAGGAGAGGCTGGCTGTGGCACCAATGAGCCTACAGAATTCCTTCCAAAACCTGGAGGCAAACTGGGGTCCCAAGTCCGACACCACATCTAAGGGAGTCCGTGTAATCGAAAAACATGAGACAACATAACCTCTACCGTCTCTTTGGCAGAGGAGCTTAGGCAGGGGACAAAATGAGCCATCCTTAGAAAAATCTGTCCACAATGGTGAGTGCGACTGCGTTACCTTCCTGAAGGAGGCAGTCCATAACAAAGTCCAATGGAGATGTGCGACCAGGGTCGCCGGAGGGAATAGGCAAAGGGAGGAGCAAACCGTAGGGCCGCTGGCGAAGTCTTATTCTGGGCAGATGGGGCATGCAGACGAACTCCTGGACATCCTCCTTCAAGCGTGGAGCCACCAGAAAGCGTTGTGTCGGGAGGAGACTGATGGGCGGGCAACCCCTGAACGATAGCTGAAGTTGGGCGAGTGTCCCCACTGCAGGACCTGCGGACGGAGAATGGGCAGAACAAAGAGCGATTCTCCGGACAGCCTGCGAGATTTCTGCCTCCAGCGCTTGTCTGACCTTATCAGCAATGCCCCCCATGTTCCGGGGTGTCCTCCGCTCAAATTGGCGAGACAGGGCATCAGCCTTGACGTTTCTGGAGCAGGGGGCGTGTGGTGAATCCGTCGGTTAAAAAACAGTGCCCACCTGGCTTGACGGATTTAGTCTTTTAGCAGTCTTTATATATTCCAGGTTTTTGTGGTCGGTCCACACCAAAAGCAGCTGCTCAGCCCCACCCAGCCAGTGCCTCCACTCCTCTAGGAGGCCAGCAGCTCCCTGTTGCCCACATCATAGTTCCTCTCAGCAGGAGAAAGCTTCCTGGAAAGAAAGCACAGGGTAGACGGTATCCTTGGGACAGCGGGTGGGAGAGGACTGCCCCGCACCCACCCCAGGCGTCGACCTCGACGATAAACTGAAGCTTCGGGTCAGGCAAGATGAGGATGGAGTGCAGAGAGAGAACCGCTGTAAGAGACCGGAAGGCCTCCTCTGCCTGAGGACTCCTAAAAACCTGGTTCCTGGGGGCGTGAGAGGGCATGGAGGAGGGCTTGCAGCAGGCTGTAGTTCCTGATGACATCTGTTCAAATTTGCAAAGCCAAGAACCTCTGCAGCTGCTGTCAGTGGGAACAGGCCAATCCTTGACTCCACTGACCTTGGCAGGATCCATCTGGATGCTGCCGGGTGCCACACAATGAACCCCAGGAAAGGAAACAGTCATTGATGAAAATCACCACTTCTCAGCCTTCACAAAAGCTGATTCTCCAGCAGCAGCTGAAGAACCCATCGGACATGCTGCACATGCTCCTCTCCAGGCTTGGAAAAATCAAATGTCATCAGGTATACAAAAACAAACTTGTTTAACATGTCCCTCATAACATCATTGACCAGGGCCTGAAAAACTGCCGAGGCGTTGGTTAGACCAAATGGCATGACCAGATACTCATAGTGGCCGCTAGGGAGTGTTAAGGCCGTTTTCCATTCATCCCCCTCCCGTATGTGAACTAGATGGAATGCATTTCTCAAATCCATCTTGGAAAAAATGGATACCCCTTTTAACAGTTCAAAAGCAGAAGAAATGAGTGGAAGGGTACCTGTTCATGATACATGACATTGTTCAAAGGCCTCTGTAGTCGATGCATGGACGCAGGGATTTGTCCTTCTTGCAACAAGCGAACCAGTGGGAGAGGCAGAGGGACAGATAATACCACTAGCCAGGGGGCCTGAATGTATTTGTTCATGGCCTCCGTCTCAGGGGCAGACAAGGAGTAGAGACGACCTTTAGGAAGAGAGGCCCCAGGGAGGAGTTCGATGGTGCAGTCATAGGGCCGATGGGGGGGTAAGGAGGTAGCACAGGACTTGTTGAAAACCTCTTTTAAATCCAGGTAGACAGGTGGGACATCAGAGAGGTCAGGAAAATCTGAGGAAGAGTCAGAATTCTGGGGATAGCGACTAGGAGAGGCAGGGCACAAGACGGGATGAGCCAAAATTCACTCCACCCCAAAATCAACCCAGTTGACCAGTCAATGTGTGGGTTGTGTCTCTTTAGGCAAGGCAGACTTCCAAAATGAGTAGCACTTGAGGTGAGTCAATGATCAAAGGAGAGCATCTCAGTGTGGTTACCTGAGATAGTGAGGCTCACAGCTGGAGTACGATGGGTAACATGGCCCAACAGAGGCGGCCATCAGGGTGTTGGCCTCCCGAGGAACAGGGAGTGGATTTCGGGATCAGCTGGAGCTGTAGCTGGCTTCCGGTCAAGTTCTCATCAGCTCCAAGAATCCTGAACACGGCCAGTTTCAGGAAACCTCAGGAGAGGTCAGATAAGGGTCTGAAGGGACTCGAGTGGAGTTCGGCTCACCAATAAACCTCTCCTTATTGGTGAGCCTGGTCTTTTAACGGACATGATGCCAAGAAATGGCCCAGCTTCCCGCAGTAAAGGCATCTTCCCTCCCTATGGCGCGCTGACGTTCCTCGAAGAGAGGCGGGTGCTTGAGCTGCATGGGTTCCTCCTGACCACTGGGAGACACTGGCCAAGGCGCCATCGCTGCCGTCACTGGAACCGAGAAGGAGCAGAAAGGGATGAGGCTGCCCCATCGGGCCAAGCGGTCTATTGGTGAATCGAGGCCTTCTCCATCCTCCTCTCATGGAGTCGATTATCAATCTTTATAGCCAGAGTGACCAGAGAATCAGAAGTCGGATAGCAGATCGAGTGGGGCCAGGTGATCTTAATGTCCTCAGATAAACTGTGCAGGCAGTCACACAAAGAATTCTCACCCCACTCGCTCTCCGACGCCAGGGTCTGCGGGCGGATAGCATGATCGGCCACTTGACTGCCTCCATCGCAGGTCCAACAGTCCTGACCGCCTCTGCCTGAGGTGTGCAGTGATCAAAACCTTGCGAGACTTCAGCGAAACTCCTCGCTGAGACACAGGTGAAGATTTCTTGGCCCACTCTGCGGTGGCCCTCTCAGAGCTCTTCCTGAAAGGTGAGTTATCATAGAAAGCCACGGGAGCTCTCGGAGCGGTAAGAGTGAGGCTGCAGTTCAAAGTCATTGAGCAGAGTGACAGGAAGGAGCGGCAAGTAGAGAAACCACCATCACACCTCTCGATACTGGGGAGACGGGGGGCTCAGGGTGAGAAACAGGTTGAGGCTTTCTGGGCTGGAAGGGCAGGCTGAGCAGGTGTAGCGAAGCAGTGGTTCTCAGGCTAGCCAGCATCTGTTGCATCTGGGTGGAAAGGTCTTGAAACTGGTCTGACAGGAAGTTTGAAAAAGTCTCCTGCCTGAGCGTGCAATTGCTGCCGCCACCCACAGAGAGAAGCTGCTGCTCATGATCGTGAAGCTTCTTCCTTGGGCACAGAGAGCCGAGTGGCGTCTTCTCTGCTGAGTCTGTCATGGCCAGATTGTACTGTGACGGTTCTGTACAAAGCTGGGACAAAAAGGAAGCACGGAGACAAAAAATAAAAGTACAAACAAAGCTTTACTTTAGCGATCCAAGAGGTCATGCGGGTAGGCAGTCAGAGAAGCAAACAAGTCCATTCAGGGAAAAGGTACAAAATCAAAGTGGAGTAATCAGGCAGAGTCCAAAACCAGGTAAGCAAACACACGGAACTTAAGCTGGAGAGCATGTACACACGAAGGAGACAATGACAATCTGGCAGGGGTGAGGAGAAACACAGGGTATAAATAGGGAAAGCTTAATGACAAACAAGGTACAGGTGTGTGGGGGAAACCAACAGAAGTAGAACTACACACAAGAACCCGGACATAACAAAATAAAACAGGAAGTGAATACAAACAGACACAGACTGAACAGATTATTACAATTTCAACGTGATGAAGAAAAATACAAATCCTGTATCTCCTTATTATGACTTAGTATCTGAAGTAATAATGAGATACTAAGTCCTCTAATGATGACACAGAGCCACTGCAGTGTGAACAACTGACAACCCGTGACATGGAGCCGTTCCAGCGGTGGGGGCGTTCGCGGTGCCGGCGTTATACGTGGCCGGTGTGTGTGGCTATGAAGCTCATAATTAAGATACATATGACACATTTCGGCTGCTAAAAATGCCGTGCTTAAGACTAGACCCCAAGTGGTTATGAACCTGGGCAGTCACACTGTAACTCGCTAAACCTTTCGTGAGTTACAGTCACTGTCACTCTGCAGCGAGAAAGAGCGGACATTGCTAGCCTGGCTAGCCAAACTTGCCCGCCAATTCAGTTCGACTAAAAACTGAGCAAAAGTTGCCTGGATTAAGTTTTGGCTGTTGCGCATATTTCGGTCAATATTACGGAATGCACATTATTTGACAACTGGAAACATTAGAAACTACAACAAAATATATTTACTCACCAAGGTTTGGTCTTCCACCTGCAGCAGTGACTCTGGCTTGCAGCTCGAAGCAGACTGAAAATGGCCGCCAAAGAAGCATCGGGAGAATCAACCACTAGGGCGGTCCCAATTAAACTCATTTATTTTCGTTCATGAATGTGATGAGTGAAACAATTAAAATATTTTGTGTTACATCTGAAAAATATTTATGTACTATTTAAATGGATATATAATAATAAAGCCAACGATATTTCATCTATGTATTTGCAGTTCATACTCAAATACGCAAACAAAAGCTTGTGTGTAAAAACCCTGGTCATCAGGGCATGGAAGCTCGGATGGAGAAGGGCTCGAGCCTGCAGCCTGCTGGAGCGCATCAACGTGCTACTGTAACATCTGTAGAGACGCTCCCCTTCCCCACGAGAGGCTTCAGGGAAGGTAAGAGAGGGAGGGGTTAACTGTTCTACATATAAACTGTGCTTTTAGGAGAGTACATTCATAAAGACGTGTGGAAGAAGCAACCTACATATCTAGATCATGAGTACACACTAATACTCCCAAAAGTCTTGCTGTTGATATACTGCATATAAAAACAAGATTCTATGCGTTAGTGATAATCAGTAAAACTATCCCAGGGATATTCCAGCAACGGCGTGTTGTACCTCCATAAAGTTCAATCAATCAATCAATCAAATGTTATTTGTATAGCCCATATTCACAAATCACAATTTGTCTCATAGGGCTTTAACAAGGTGTGACATCCTCTGCCCTTAACCCTCAACTAGAGTAAGGAAAAAGAACGTAGAAACCTCAGAATGAAAGTTGAGAGCTTTGTGTGAGAGTTCTATGTTTCCTAATCTCTATAAACAGATTTTGTGTGTGAAGTTGTTTTACTTCCTGTTTCATTATAAAGTTGTAGTTTCATGGGTTTGACTGTTGATGTCAGAGACAATTATTTAAAAAATGAACATGGAAGCAGAGGCCAAGGGAGGACTGTCTGTGACCTACATTTCCCATAATGCAACTTTAAAGCATTTTTCTTTGCACCTGATAACTTCCACCTCCTTTTAAACTCTACTCCCTCAGTTTATATTTCAGGGTTTCAGTTATAAATGTGTAGTTTCAAACTCCAAACCAAAGTAACCGGTTTTACAGATCTTCTCCCAACCACACAATGAAAACTGTTTTCTGAATGACTTTATATAGTGTTAACGGGTGAAGCCAAGAGTATGACTGCCCCCTGGTGGCTGACTGAAGTACAGGCCATACACACTGCCCCCTCAATGTTAGTGGAATTACATGGAAAAAGTTAAAATGACTTGATTGACCTAAAGTAACTTTAAGTGGAGATGTGTCGTCCATGTTTATATACAGTTCATGGATTTATACAGACTGAGTAAAACTTGTCATGGTGGGTAAACTGTGTAAACTAACACTATGTTAAATGTTGGAATGTCCCTTTTATCATCTCAAATTTTGTTAAAATAATATAATTGCAACGATTGCTTTAAGCTTTCAGCCACAAATTATAGATCTATTCCAATGTGGCTTTGCTGCATGTGCACTGTCAGCCTGTCCAACACTGTTTTCTGTGGTACAGGAAATTTCTTCTCTTCAGGTCATCCTGACTGTCAGCTGTACTGCTGCTAAACTGGTTTCTTTGCTGTGGGTAGATAAATAGAATTCATGTGCCACTTGGTGACCTAGTTTCTTCAGTGGGCCCAATGAAGAAAGAGCATGTTAACTGGCTGCATTTCTGATGCCAGCTAAAGCATGTCTTTGTTGTTCGACCCAAAAACCAGCAAAGAGCTCATTTTATTGGGGTTGAATTTGAATCTGTAGTTTGAGCGTTTTTCTGTGTCAAGTTAAACTTCATATTTCAGAAGTTGGCGTGATGCTAAGAAGCGTCTACTTTGTAGAGAAGAGGGTCTGTGTTTTTGACTTGGTGTATATAAGCGATAACAGATTTATTTATGTCAATCAAGTCGTTTGAGCTTTTCCATGTAATTCCACTTAAAGGGGCGCTACATATGTCTTTTCTTTCTTATTCTGCCACTTCAGCTCTAAAATTGTCAGAGGTTTCCTGTTGGATTCAAGTCACAGAACAGACTTGGGTGGGTCATTGTTTTCACAGTTTTTCTTGACAAAGTGCTTTGATGGATCATGGATGGATCACTGAACATTATCTGTTCAGTCAACTCATTCTTGGAAAGAGAAGTATTCCTCTAAAGGTCTCAGAATCTTTGGTCTAACCCCAGTTATTTTAACTGCATTAGTATATTTGTGGTGACTTTCAGCTTTAAATAAGCTAACACTAAATTAGAAGGATGACTATCTTGCTTGACAACTATTGAGGTATTGGAATTTTTATGTAAATATTGAATGTGTTGAGGTTTTTCGAGAAAACTTGGATTCGATTAAGGGCTTAAGGGCAGAGAGGATGTCACACCTTATTTAAAGCCCTGAGACAAATTGTGATTTGTGAATATGGGCTATACAAATAATTTGATTGATTGAAGAAGGTTTTACAGAGTCAGAGGTAGTGCTTTTCTTGATTAAGATCATAAAACCATAATACATTTAGAGATATATTAACTAACAAAAGTGATTTAACTGTTGAGTTAAACGGTTTCTCCGTGCCCACATCGGGACAAAAGCAATTACTGAGCTTTTCCAAGAATTAAGTAATGCTAAGCAGCAAGACAAAGAGAGCCCAGTGACTGTAAGTACAGCTCAGCTTGACAGTAGTGACTCAAGCAAGCTAACAATTGACACTAAGTTAAAAGGCTAACCGTGCTGCTATTAGAAGATTTAACAACACAAGTGTCCTCACTGACCAAACATCTCACCCACATGGCAAAACCTTCTGACAGTGTGGCACCTGGGACCCCTGCCCACCTGCAATCCGTCCTCCACCTCCCATCATCTGAGACCAGGGGCATTGCAGCAACTGTATACAGCAGAACAGGTGGCGGCCCTCACTGTTTTTGGCAAGCTGGACATTGAGCCATCGGCTGTCAGAAGAAAGACATCGGAAACAGGGTGCGGTCACTGAGGGGGCAGCCGGTGGCCGTGACAGATGAGATCACCAGCACAAGCCAGCCACTCTAAAACAGCCGGCCGTGGGGAGTGCCAACATCGTCCCAACCACCACCAAGAAAGCGTCACAAGCACATCTCATAGGAAAGCGTGTGGTCTCATGTGCTATCAATGGAGTCAGTCTTGTGCTGCTCGACTCAGGGGCCCAAGTGAATATGGTAGAGGCATGGAATGAGACAAAGCACTCCCCCAATGTCGAATCCAGCCACTCCCGAATCCCTCCTTTCCGAGGCAGCACTTTGGAGATCTCTGCAGCTAATGGCACAGACTTTCCTCTTGATGGCTGGGTAGATGTTGAACTTCAGGTCTGTAGTGAAATTACGGACATGTCAACATACAAGTACCACTGTTAATCAGCAGGAACAGCCTGAACTGTCTGTTGGGCCAGAATTTCTTTATGTAATTTTGTTGGAATGGGATCTAAGATACAAGTTGTGGTTTTAGAAGATGAGATTATGTTTGCTCAGCTGATCGGGTGATCAGAGAAGCTGTCTAAATAGTGGTAAAAGATTCTCAGCTGTTTTCTGAGATTTCTATTCTTTACTTAAGTGTGCTTAGTGCCAACTGAGGGCAGGAGATGGTTGATTTTTATTTCTAATAGTTAGAATTTTATCATTAAGAAGGTCATAAAGATGTTGCTATTCAGGGATTGAGGAATACTGGGTTCGGTGGAGGTGTGACTCTCTGTCAGCCTAGCTACAGTGAAGAGAAACCTGGGGTTGTTTTATTTTCTTCTATTAGTGTGGAGTAGTAGGCAGCTCTTGCTTTGTGGAGGGCCTTCTTATAAACTTTAACACTATCTTTCCAGAGCGAGTGATTTTCAGCACGGTTGTTGGAGGCGCCACTTCCTTTCTAGTTTTCTTGACGCTTGTTTAATTAATTTGTGTTAGGTACATAGGAGCTAATTTACTATGTTTTACACGTTTCTTTTAGGCGCTATGGAGTCTAATATTAGCCGTAATGACTTTACAGAGCTATCGACAAGATGGTCAATCTCCAGTGGAGCTAGGGTTTTTAAAGAATTTGTTGGTTATATTGAAGGATAATACAGGGTTAAATGTAATTGGAATTATTTCCTTAAATTTAGCTACAGCACTATCGAGTAGACATCTAGAAAATTAGTTTTTATTAGTGGCATGTATTCTGATAATGAGAAATTGAAGGTTATTAAATTATGATCTGTAAATGGATTATGTTGAAGTAGTATTAGATGTTCAATTTTGACACGCATGATAGTACAAGGCCAAGTGTGTGGTTACAACAATGAGTAGGTTGGTGTGCACACTGACTGGAAATAATTGAGTCTAGTACTGAAATAAAATCTACGCTAGACTATCATTATTATTGTCAACATGAATATCAAAGTCACCAACAATAATAATTTTATCGAGTCTTTAGGACTAGGTTTGATAAAAACTCAGGAATTCAGTTAAAATTCAGAATAAGCCGCAGGAGCACACGGTAAACTACAGCAAATATGATTGGCTGTTGGTATTTCCTGGATGGGTGTGGAAGACTAAGAACAAGACTTTCAAATGAGTTGTAAGCTTAGTTTAGGTTTAGGATTAATTGGTAGACTGGAGTTAAAAATAGCAGCAACTCCACCTCCTCGGCCAAAGTCACAAAGGTTTGGTGTATTTACATGACTAGAGGGTGTAGATAATTTAGGCTGACATATTCATGGGGACGCAGCCAGGTCTCAGTGAGGACAATAAATCAATATTGTGGTCTGAGACTAGTTCGTGCTAAAATAGCCTTTGATGATAATGATCTTATGTTTAAAAGACCACATTTAAAAGTCTTTGTTTCTGTGAGCTGTTGCAGAGGTTGTATTAATTTGTATTAGATTTTTGTGTAGAATTCTCCCTCTGTTATTGTTTGATGAACATAATTTAATGGGACAGTGGACAGACACGGAAATCTCTATGGGGTTGTGGTTGTGTGAGCTGATCAAGGAGCGCAAGAAGTGTGTAGCACTGCAGCTCTGCGTCCTGGTCCCAACTCTGGGTTGTCATTTTTATAGACTGAGTAATATTCCTAGATAAGAGAGCTGCTCCATCCCAAGTGGGATGAGCGCCGTCTCTCTAACAAGACAGGTTTCCTCCAAAAAGTTTGTAACTATGCTTCCTAAAGCCCACACCCCGTTTACAAGGACACCACCTAATCCTCTCTGGCAGGAGTTCTTTGTATTCACTAATCTCCCTCATGGTTATTTGATGTCATCAAACTCTGTATTACATCTGTCTAGGTCTATGAATGTGTTTCAGGGATGATGTTGGAAACTTGCTGATTTCAGAATGATTGCTTTCTGGCAGGTCATTCAGGTCCAGAGGAGTCCTGCAGCTTCACTTCAAGAACGAGGAAAAGAAGGTGTCTCCTCCGCCCCTCTCTCTCCTCTTTTCCCACCCACCTCTCCGCCCCTTCACCATTTTCTCCTCTCACCCAACCGGTCGAGGCAGATGTTGCCCACACTCCAGTCTGGTTCTAGAGGTTTCTTCCAGTTAATGAGGAGTTTTTCTCTCCACGATCATCAGTGCTGCTCATTGTGGGAGCTGTTGGGTTACTTTACAATGTTATGAGTCTCAGTCTTCCTTTGTAAAGTGCCAGAGATAATATATGTTCAATTTAATTATATTTGTATGGCTCCATATCACAACATACATTATCTGGAGGCTCTTTACACTTAAGTGAGGACATGTTGACGATTTGATGCAATACAAATAAAAGAATTTTAATTGAATTAGAAATAGAACGTGAGATAGGGCGTTTTGCAACAATTCAGTTAATTTCTGAGGGAAATAATTCATGGATCTTGATGAAAAAATATCAGACATGTTTAGGGGACTGATATTTATGAATGTTTGCAATTTGGTGCAGTTTAGTTAAATTTATGGGGACAGATAGGCCTTGGTGGAGGTTTGCACTCTACTGAGTGTCATTGTAGTGTTCACAAGCTGGACAGAGTGGCCATCCTGTTACTTTGACCTCTGCATCTTGCAGGGGCCAATATTTGTTTCCCTTGCTCAGAGTTGCATCTTGAAGACTAACCTCTGCAGCCCTCCTGCCTCTCTGGCTTGGCCTTTGTGTACTGTGAGGCTTTGACCTGGTTGGTATGAAAATACCGTGCATTTGTAAATTGTGCATTTGTCAAATACCGGCTTGTAGGATGTATGGGTCTCTTTGCAAGGTGTCTAAAGAGTTGCCCCTTACATATGGAAAATGTTTTAGAGATAATCTAGATACAACAGATGATGCTCGATTCTCGTTGTAATATGGTTCTCTGAGTGAAGAGACTATCTCTCCCACTCTCAGGCCTCTCAGAGACATGTGTCCAATCAAACTATCCAATGGATTTCACGCCAACACAGGTGTTTTATAGGTGAACACAGGGCGTGGCCGGGCAAGCTGGTGTATATAAAAAGAAATGTCTACCGCACCATGTGAGCAGGATCATTCCCCATACATATAGAATATGTAATAGAGTGGAGAGGTAGTCTCTTCACTCAGAGAACCAACACACAATATAACCAGGTGTTCCATTTATTTTATGTTTCTGTACCTCAGGTGTTTTCTAATGAGCAGTGAAACATTATTGTTACATAGATTTTTTTATTGTATCCATTACCAAAGCAATCCAACATTATCATTTAAATTTTAATGGTTTAAATAAATAGCCTAAAAAGCCTGCCCCTTTAAAATATGATGATCAATACTGCTGTGTGGTGGTTGTCACTATGACCTCATGTCACGGTTTACCAAGAAGGGAAATTGTCCATTAAAGTTATAGTAGCTGGTCATGTTTGGAGATATGAGGAATTTGGTAACACGTAGCGACCTCTGCTGGTCACTATTTCAGTACATATATTTAATGAAGCTACTTATGTGTGCTGATCAAGGTATTTTAAGTCAAAAAGAAAATAGAAGAACATGTAAGTAATTTTATTTATGTTGCATGTACATATATTTATTGATGCATTTATTAATTTACACATTTTTGTCTAATTTTGCTTTTTAATCTGACAAAAAAAACTGCTGAGATCTAAGAGCTGAAATCTCATTCACAAGGAGAATTAGTGAAGGAGTCTGAAACCAGACAGAGTCAAAATGTTCCAAAGTGTCAGTTTGTCTTGAAGAACCATCACAGAGCAGATTAATGAAGTGATAACATACAAGCATCACAAGACATTTCTAGTTTCTCTCACTGTAAAAGAAACAATAGACAGAACAAACATCATCCAAATATTCATTAATGCATTAATGTTATAAGAATCACTAATGAGACAATAACTGTTTTTACTAATGTAAGGATGTGTTCTCTCTCTTTCACTCAAGGAAGCACCATCACACGCATGCTGCTTAGACAAATGGTTTTCTTTTTTCACAGGAAAATAACCTCAGTTTCCTCCTTCTCCAAATCACAACACCACATCACGACTGTCACCGAGCCAAGTTCGTGTTTACCCCAATACCAGGAGCTGAATGAGTAGTTACTCCCGTTGGACCAGTAAATCTGAGGATCTCTGTACAAACCGATCCATGCAAATTGATATGCTGGTTTCAAGTCCCGTATCTTGTCTCTGTCAGCGTCGTTCCTCACAGTGACCAGATCTGTGTAGTGTTCTCTGCAGTGCCTCTGAGCCTCAGTCCAATTCTTTGCTGTATTCACTCGCACAAAGTCAGAATCCTCTAATGTTCCTGCAGTTAAGTTTGAGAACAAAAGAGGGATTGTTGAGATCACACAATGGTTTTCAAAATCACTTCTTATACATTATGTTGTATAGTAAAGATCAATATAAAGCACATCATTACCATTGTAGCAGACAAATGGATTCTGTTTATTGCAGTTAAAATCATGCCATTTTTTATTTTGCTTCATGTTCACACAGAGCTGATTGGCTTCTTTATAGTTTGGTCAGGAGACTGCCAGTTCCTATATTCAGCTCCACTCTGGTTAGACCAAAAGCCAGGCCACTTCCAGGTAATATGACTGTACAGGCCAATCAAACCTCAGAGCTGTAACCAGCGGCGGAAACTGTGTTAGTTTCTTCATTTCTTCAGTGTTTTCAATAGTGGCCAGGTCTGTGTCGTCTCTCTGCAGTAGCTCTGAGCTTCAGTCCAATTCATTGCATCAGACACAAAGTGGTACTGATGGAGGGAGGCATGTGGAGAAGGTGAGGCACCTGAGGATGAAACCAGTTATTTTGTTATGTACGAGGACTCAAATTAATCTCTATATTCAGATTTCCTGTTAGACATCATACAAACAGTGGAATTCACTGACCTGAGACACAAGACACCAATGAGGATCCCTTCCCATCCTGATGCTGCTCTGTGGACTGTCTGTGCCAGTGTTCACCACTAACACCAAACTGAACTAGTTCTAGTGCAGGTGTGAGAATGTAACACAGCTCCTCCTCTTCTGCAGAAAATAGTCAGTGTTCTGTTGAACTCTTTATGCAAAAAGGCAAAGATGCAAACAACATCTAATTCCATCCAATATGTAGATCAGATGAAAATAAGGATGATATAATAATAATAATAATAATAATAATAATATTATTATAATGCTATCATCTCTGCATTATTTTCATTATAACAAATATTCTGACAATAGTTCCTGGTCTCTCTCTCTCTCTCTCTCTCTCTCTCTCTCTCTCTCTCTCTCTCTCTCTCTCTCTCTCTCTCTCTCTCTCTCTCTCTATTGCATATCCTCAGGCTGTAACCCCACTGGATATTGAAGCCTGCCTTCAGGTATCCAGTGTTCATCTTTACAACATGGATGTGTTCATGGAGACACAATTTGCACCACATGTCTCAGATCCAGTCCTTCTAGGCCCGAGCACCAACTCAGCCCCAGCATGTTGTGTGTTTCCTGATCTCAACCAACATGATAACTCTTCTTTCCATTGGTTCTGGCTGCTTTGCATTGTAAATCCTCTCTGGCAGGAGTTCTTTGTATTCACTCATCTCTCCCTCAGGGTTATTTG
>NC_061505.1:14720596-14766579 GCF_022539355.2 Hippoglossus stenolepis | reverse complement strand
AGTGCGTGCGTGTGATCATACGCAAGCCCTGGCCGGGTGACCCAAGGATTGTCATTATCCAATTCTCCTGGGGTAATTGAGACCAATGGATTGTCATTCTCGATTGTCATGGGAGGTGTTGTGCCATAATGCATCAACGTGATACCATAAAATGAATTTGTGCCTTTCGGCATTCAATAAATTTGGTTATCAAAATAAAATATTAGATATTAATATTTTATTATTAATATTAAATAATAACTTTAATTGATTAAGTTTACCTCAAGAACACCACCCTTCAAAGGAAGGGAAAGATAACCAATTTATTGATTAGAGTCTCATTGATTAAAGGTTCTAACTACAAATTTGGAACTCTGATTAACAATTAAATTAATAACTATAACCAAGAATTACCCTATAGATAGTTAGCTAAGTTGAAAGATATGGGTTCTTGACAGTGTAGAGGTTGGCGAAATTCACTTATGCAACATTAATGGAAAAACATTTGTGAAAGAAAAACATTTATTATGAATATAATAAAGTATAAAACACAAATTACTAACGGTCTAATTGCTAAACAAGATAGGTATGTGTGTATACATGTGTGTGTGTCTGTGAGTCAAGCGTGCTTTCAAGATGGTGGCTGGCCAAAGAGATAACACCCGTCCCCACCTATTGGAATGTTTACGACCTGTAGAGATAATGAGGTGAAAAGTAATGTGTGTCTGTGTGTGTGTGCCAAATTAGAGGAAGTTACTAGATTGGATGCAACGAAAGACTGTGAAGAGCATAACAGACTAACATTACTTTCTCAATAACTTGTACCCAAAATATCACAACACCACGAATCAAACTTATAAACCTCACAGAATCGAATAAACAGTCTTGCTTAGCCTAGTATAATTATTAAGCAGTTATTATTTACCAGTCGTGGAAAGGAAGCGAGTTGCTGTGCAGTTCGCAGTTTTTGTGTCGTCTTGCTGGTTTCGGTTGAGTTCAGTTCCAGTTGCTGAAGTTTGCCAGCAGGACAGCCAGTCGCTACTGGGGCCAGGTGGTAGAGCTTGGAGGCGAGGAGGTTTCCTTGGTGAGATGAGCTGGAAGCTGCACCTTGTGCTCCTCTCGAAAGAGTTGGATGGGAAGAAGATGTGAGAGGCTGGAGAAGAACCACAGCCTTCCTCCTGTGGAAGGATCGTAGGAAGAGGCAGAAGAGGCTGTAGCCTTCTCTCCTTGAGGGTTTTAGCAAGAGAGAGATCGAGTTCAAGAAGCTGGAGAACCTGGCTTATATTGGCCCGGTGACCTCACAGGTCATGGGGTCCAGAGTGACCAATAGAGGGTTGAAACCTGTGTCCCTGGGGGTTTCCACCCCTCTGTGTCAGTTGTGCCTGCTGGAGACTGAGTTCCTTGCTCTGGTTTTAATGGCCCCTGGGAGACGGAGTCCTGGGGGAACATGCGGCTTCAGGGTTTGATGGCACATGTAGGCCGAAGTGTGGTTTCACACAAAACCATGGCCCAACAGAGGGGTCATTTAGACCCCCAGAGAGGGCCCTGTGGTGCTCTGTGGGGTCATTTAGACCCACACCTGATTCCAATTAAAATCAAGGGGGGTACATTAGACCCACATATAAGTCTCAGTGTCTCGGTTGGCAGCGATAGCGAAGAAAGCGAAGAAGCGAGCAGCGGCGGTGACTACTAAGGCGGCAGCGGTGACTACGAAACGGCAGCGGTAGCGAACTACGACCCAGTAGGTAATTACTTCTGCAGATTCTTCATCCTTGGAAGAAAGAAGAAGAAGGAGGACTAAGACGCAGCGACACCACCACCACCACCGGACTCGTGGAAAGGGCCTTCCTCAAAGAAGCGGGAAATAACATGGTCCTCGAGGCGTACGGCAGAGAGGAGGGCCCTCCTCTCCTCCTCCTCCTCCTCCTCCTCCTCCTCCTCCCCCTCCTCTGCTACGGCTCAAGGCGGGGTCCCCGGGGGCCCCACGATCCACCGGCGTCTCGCACGGTGACTAGCCTCGGCCCGTTCACCTGTTCATCACACAGCGGTGAAACATCATCATGGAGATAGTCAGGAGGGTTGTCAAAATACGGTGGCAGATAAGGAAGGGATGGACCCGAGACCGACCTCGCAGCCTCACAGTAGGGCTGCTGATCTTAGCGGGCGTGTACAGGTCCCGGGCGAGGCCGCCGCCAGCCTGTGGGACGCCGGGCGGCCGGGCGATCTTCGTGCCACGTGCGCCTAAAACTCTTCCACACGTACTCAGACTGCTGCGCTTCAAGGGCATGAGACGAGATGCGAGGCGAGCCCGCGTACAAGTGGCGGCCGTGCGAGGTCTGGGATGCGTGGGTGTCGTGACTGCAGCACCTCTACAACCGAGGCCCGAAGTGACCGTGGACGAGCAACTGGTTCCATGGAGCCGTGTGTCACGTGCGACAATTACTTCACCTCCTACGAACTCGCGCGGCAGCTCCTGGAGAGGAAGCTCATCGAGGTCAGCACTGTTCGGAAGAACAAGCCCGAGCTCCCGACCGGAGCTGCTCGCCGGCTAAGGAAGAGTGTTCTCATCAAGTTCGCATTCCACGCCCACCGCCACTCTTGTGCTGTCCCAAAGAAAAACAGGAATGTGGTGCTCCTGAGCACCACGGCACCCTGAGCCCGACATCAGCGACCGCGAGGACGGAAACCGGTCATCGTCCTGGACTACAACCGCAACAAAGGTGGCGTGGACAACCTAGACAAGGTGATTGGGCGTACAGCTGCAGGAGGATGATGACCGCGCTGGCTAGTCGTCTTTCACAACATTCTCGCGTCTCTTCCTACAACGCCTTCGTGATATGGAGAGATCAACCCAGACTGGATGCAGACAAGCGGAACAAAAGCGGTGTTCCTAGAACAGCTGGGAAGGCTCTCGTGACTCCGTTCATCGCCACGAAGGAGCGCATCCCCGCCGCGAGGCCCAGCGTCCGCGCGGTTGTGAAGGCTGTAAAAGCCGCCGCCGCCGCACAGAGAGAGCTGTTGACTCCGGCGCTCGACCCGAGTGTCGGCCTCCTCCATAGCTAGCAGCAACCCCGCTCGGGTGATGAAGGAAGAGGTGTCAGATATGCCCCAGGAAAAAGCACTGTAAAACTCACACCATGTGCCGTGGGTTATGGCACAAATACATCTGCAAGGGCTGCTCACTTGTCTATTGCGCTACGTGTCGTCCTAATATGGGGTGGGCTATGTGAGGGGCCAGAGCCGGTGGAGGCTTGGGGACAACACAGGGTTATGCCACGGGCATTTTTAGCAGCCGAAGTAACTGTCATATGTATAGATTATGATCATATGGCCACACACCGGCCGCACAAAGCGTCGCCACAGCGGAGGCGTGCGCCACGTTGAGCGGCTCCGTGTCACGGTTGTCAGTTGTTCTCACCGGCAGCGGCTCTGTGTCATCATTATGACTTAGTATCTGATTGTTATCAGATACCTAGTTCAAACTTCCTACAGTTCATGTAAAATTCTTTATATTTTTGTTTGTAATTTTCTATTGCGTTGTTCAGCATTGTACTTAAAAAGTGTTTTGTATTTGGGTTGTTTAAGGCCTCTGCCACTGAGGTGCAGAGAGGACATTGCACTCGCAATCATGTGGATATACACTATCTGAAGAGATGGAGATGTGGAGCCAGAGGACCGTGGGAATCGTGATTGAAGGCATCAAAGTCATGGACAACTTAGGAAGAGGTGATAATGGGGTTCATCATGCTGTTTGGGCTCATTAATGCCCATGATCTGAGCTTTCCAGACAACCTCAGAAATACCTTTTCGTGTTTATTCAGAAATGAATTTGGTGGCACAAGCTCTATGCAAAGATACAGCAGCTGAAAATAAAGTTGTTTATGAGCGGAAACACATCCGACAAAGTATGGGAGAAGTATGTTCACATATGGAAATTCTGTCCACATAACTTCCCCTTTCCATCTATGTGACTTTGTCTCTGCTCGACACCACTTTTGTACTGCTGCCTTGTCACCTTCATGACTCTCAACTCAGGCCAAATGGACATAAACACGATTTGATTATAGTTTTCATTGGTTGTGAATGACCTCTTAATGCTGCCAGTCACTCTGTTACAGATGAGAAGCTACATTTAAATTACTGCTTTAATGAGTTATAATGAGTTAAATCCAGATTCTGTTGGTCTGTACTGTTCTTTCCAGTGCACTTCAAAAGGTTTAGCATTAAAGAAAAGTGTATTCAAGTAAAAGTTAATATATTATAAGTATAAAAATATATGTATTGATGTTGAATTCAGGATTACTGTCAGGATTGTGTTGCTTTTATTTCGTGATCAGTTTGTTTCTTGATATTTGTTGTAAAACAAACAAAAAAGTTTTCAATGTTGGTTGGTTTTTACTATGCCAGTTTCTGAGCATTTTAAAATTAACAAAAAAAAACCCAAACAAGGTTTGTCTCATGCGTCTAAACGGGGATCAGATGAAAAGCAATATTACCTTATTAATTTCCAATTATATAATTTTGTGTTGGACTAACTAAAATCTATTTAACATCATCTATGTCGATATTTTACTTTAGCTGCCTTTAAAAAAGATAAGTTGGTGTTATGTAAATCAACTTAACTAATCAACTAGTTAATGTAATAATGTTATTTTAGCTTTTTGTGAGAGAAATTAGTTGGACTAATGACAAGAAATTATATTGCAGGGATTTCATTAAATTGAGTTGGAGATACAATTGAATTGAGTTCACCCAATGAGTTATTTTTTTCAGTGTAGCCACTTACAGGAAGTATCTTTTACAATTAAAAATAAATTCATTGATTTCAGGGTATTTAATGAATTTTACTTTCACTTTTTCAGAAAGTGTAACTGACCAGTGGATTGGCTGGTGTACTGCAGAGTCTGTCTCAGTCTCAGGATGGTTGGGGTCAGGGGGTAGTTCAGAGACATGTTCTCCTCCATCCCGGTTCAGCACAGCTCTAACACAGCCTCAGGGACCAAGAAGGTCTAAAGGCAAACAGAGACACAGACAAAGGAGTAACAGTCCTGCAGATGCACTCGCAGTTTTACCACCAACAAATCTCTGATTCGCTTCTTGCTCACTGTGGATGTCTTGCAAACCTCTTACAGCTTTAAAACATAAGCTTGGTGGGAATTTTAGGCCTATAATCAGAAACTACAATGCCACTGAGTAAAGTGCATAACTCCACCAAAGATAACCTCCCCTTAAATTCATGCAAGTTGCACAAATCATGCTTGATTTCTTTTTCAGTCCAAGATACATAAATTATTTCCTGAAATCATCAAAAATGTTATCAAACACTCTCATCTCGCAATCTTAAAGAAAGTGAAAAAATTCCTGGACCCACAACAACAACATTTTATGAATTCTTTATGGTCCATGATGTGAAAACCAAGAAGGCCCTGATTCCTCTGTGAGCATCGAGAACCTTCCCCATTATAGTAATGGGACAGAGATATCAGAAAGAAATGAGACCATGAATGTCAGGTATAGTGAAGACTAATATATGGGAATTTAAATATCGATCATATTGTTGCATCACACAACTCACCCAGTTCAGCTGCATGTTTCTGAGGTAATGTCCTGTCAGTTGTCTAAATAAACTAATAACTTTTTATTTTCCAGGTTTTTGGAAGAACACAATTTGCTTGAATGAGAAAAGCATTTCTAAATATATTTAATGGAGTTGTGTTCAAGCTATGGAGCTAAAAGTAAACATGGAATGAATTAAAGAGGTTCAGTGTGTAAGATTTTGGTGAAAGGGATCGATTGGCAGAAAATGAATATAAAATAATCCTACTGATGTTTTAACTAGTGTGTTTTCATCTAAATTCTAAAATTGTGGACTTCTTTCCCCCTTAAATGAGCCTTATATTTAAATACTTTATATTGACATCCCAGGAGCGGGTCTGGAAGGGAGCGAGGCTGTGAGGAACTCAGCTGCAATATGCAACTGCACCACCACATCTCACCAAATTCTACACACTGAATATTTAAATGTACATCTTACTGAATCAGGAATTGGACATGGATGTTTGATATATCATTGGCCCCTCTCTGTAAATTGTGGCCCCTGATTTATGAAAATACTACACCAGCCTCTGGAGAACAACCCCCCAAGCTAGCTTGTCCTTAATGTTTAACTCATTACTTTTCTCTTCTGGACAGTCTGACGAGTCTTGACCATGACCTGACAGACATATTCAACCAAGTGACCACACTGAAAGACATGTTGGTCTAATGTTTAATATATAGAGCACTATATAGTGAGCTCATCGGAAAAGAACAAAAAAGCTTTCACAAACAACAACAATGTGGAAAATCCCAAAGTAAATTTGAAATGTTTATTTTACAGCTTTATTGTAAAAACAAACAAACAAAAAAAAAAAACACGTTGGATGATCGTCTTTAAATGTGGAAATAAACTTGCTTCCCACACTTTGTGCCGCTCTTCTTCTATTTACATTAAAACGACAGGTCGGGCTGTTCCTGCTGCCCAAGCTTATCCTGTCTATTCACCATGAGTGCAATGCATGATGGTATATATTGTTTGGTTAGTTACCATTGTTGTACACTACTTTTCATGATGCATTGTGGGAAACAAAGAGTCAATTACATAGCTTATAAAAAAATCAGTAAACATTTGGACACCACTAAAAAATGGCGAACTCAGCATATAGTGCACTATACAGTGATTAGTGAGGGATTTGGAACACAGCCATAGACTCACAGATGAACTGATTAGATTTCAGTGGTCAAAGGTCAGGGTGACCTCATATGAGTCCAGAAAAAAAATGTATGCAGAAATAAACTGCACAGGTTGAAGGTGGCAAACAACCACAGGGTGAAAGTTTATTTCTGAGTTGCTTGTTTTTGTGAATTGTCAGACAGGCCTGATCAAAGTGTCTTGTGGGCAACATGCAGCCTGGAGACCAGAGGTTCCTCACTGTGTTGTGAATAAAAGATCCAAGTACTTTTCACAAAGCTAGTACCACTGTAAACTTGTGTTCTCTTTCTCCCTGTTCTGAAGTGAAGCTGCAGGACTCTCTGACCTGAATGACCCTGCTGTGAAAGCAGACATTCTGAAATCAGCAAGTTTCCAAAATCCACCCTGAAACACATTCATAGACCCAGGACAGATATAATACAGAGTTTGATGACATCAAATAACCCTGAGGGAGATGAGTGAATACAAAGAACTCCTGCCAGAGAGGATTTACAATGCAAAGCAGCCAGAACACTGGAAAGAAGAGTTATCATGTTGGTTGAGATCAGGAAACACACAACATGCTGGGGCTGAGTTGGTGCTCGGGCCTAGAAGGACTGGATCTGAGACATGTGGTGCAAATTGTGTCTCCATGAACACATCCATGTTGTAAAGATGAACACTGGATACCTGAAGGCAGGCTTCAATATCCAGAGGGGTTACATTGTCAGAATGGTTGTTATAATGAAAATAATTGATAGATAATAGCAGTATAATAATAATAATAATAATAATAATAATAATAATAATAATACTCATCATCATTTATTTTTCTTCTCTTTTCATCCTTGTTTTCATCTGATCTACATATTGGATGGAATTAGAGGTGATCACAACTTTAATAGATAAACATTTCAAACATCCCTGTCACAGAGGTATCATTGGATCCACGGTGTGAGCAAGACAAACAGACATTCATTCACTCACCACCTGCACAGGGGTGGAGGCAGAGACCAGTCATGGTCAGATACGATCAGAACTATCTGCATAGTGAGATGCCTCCAGAAATAAATGAGAAAAATGTTGTTGTTTACATATTTGCCTTTTTGCATAAAGAGTTCAACAGAACACTGACAGTTTCAGTAGAAGAGGAGGAGCTGGTGTTACATTTCCCTAAAGCTGCACTAGAACTAGTTCAGTTTGGTGTTAGTGGTGAACACTGGCACAGACAGTCCACAGAGCAGCATCAGGATGGAAGGGATCTTCATTGGTGTCTTGTGTCTCTCAGGTCAGTGAATTTCACTGTTTGTTTGATGTCTAACAGGAAATCTGAATATAGAGATTAATTTGAGTCCTCATAAATAACAAAAATAACTGGTTTCATCCTCAGGGTGCCTCACCTTCTCCACATGCCTCCTCCATCAGTACCACTTTGTGTCTGATGCAATGACTTGGACTGAAGCTCAGAGCTACTGCAGAGAGATGTACACAGACCTGGCCACTATTGAAAACACTGAAGAAATGAAGAAACTTAACGACACAGTTTCCGCTGCTGGTAACAGCTCTAAGGTTTGGATTGGCCTGTACAGTCATATTGACTGGAAGTGGTCAGATGGGTTCAACCAGAGTGGAGCTGAATATAGGAACTGGAAGTCTCCTGACCCAAACTATAAAGAAGCCAATGAGCTCTGTGTGGCCATGAAGTACTATGGAACATGGTATGATTATGACTGCCATAGTAAGATTCCATTTGTCTGCTACAGAGGTAATGATGTGCTTTATATTGATCTTTACTATACAACATAATGTATAAGTTATGATTTTGAAAACCATTGTGTGATCTCAACAATCCCTCTTTTGTTCTCAAACTTAACTGCAGGAACATTAGAGGATTCTGACTTTGTGCTGGTGAATACAGCAAAGAATTGGACTGAGGCTCAGAGGCACTGCAGAGAAAACTACACAGATCTGGTCACTGTGAGGAACGACGCTGACAGAGACAAGATACAGTTGATAAAACATCTTGAATGGGAATGGATCGGTTTGTACAGAGATCCTCAGACTTACTGGTCCGACGGGAGTAACTACTCATTCAGCTCCTGGTATCAGGGTCACAACCCACTTGGCTCGATGAAAGTCGTATGTGGTGTTGCAGATTTGAAGAAGGGAGGAAACTGGAGGTTATTGTCCTGTGAAGAAAGAAAACCATTTGTCTGCTACAGCGTCCCAAGTGAGAATCCTTTTTGTATTTCTGAGTTGCTTATTATTTATTTGTGACTTTTCTGACAGGCCTGATCAAACTGTCTTGTAGGCAACATGCAGCCCAGAGACCAGAGGTTCCTCACTCTGTGTTTTAAACCAAAGATCTGAGTAGTTCTATCTCCACAGGAATAACTGTAGGTTTCACTAAACTATACACCACATTAAACGTTTGTTTTGTTTCTCTCCTCGTTCTTTGTCTAAGCAGCAGTTAAGACGTTGGTGAAGGTGAGGATGAAGCTACAGGACTCCTCAGTGGACCTGAATGACCCTGCTGTGAAAGAACAGATTCTGAAAGAGGCAAGTCTCCAAAATCCACCCTGAAACATTAACTCATTCATAGACCCTGGACAGATGTATTACAGAGTTTGACATCATCAAATAACCATGAAGTAGACGAGTGAATGTAAACAGATGTTCTACAATGCAAAGCAGCAACAACAATGGAAAGAAGAGTTATAATCATGTTGACTCCTTTAATTATTTTTGACAGATTATTCTTCCAGGTATTTCTAATGTAGATCTGCAGTTTTTTATTTGAGACCAGGAAACATACATCCTGATTTTGGCATGATTGCTATGTGACGATCACAAATTTATGTGTCCAGAGCTGCAGGATTCAGACAAACAACAATTATAATTCTCAATCTTCTCCTTTTAATTATTATTATTATTATTATTATTATTATTATTATTATTGCTGTCACTAATAACATATTTCCATTAATAATCATCACTCTTGTTTGTCTCTCTCTATTCTCTCCCGCCCTCTCCTCCTATCTCTCTCTTCATCCACTCTTTTCCACCCTCCTCTCCTCCTCCCCATATCTCTCTCTCTTCTCT
The DNA here is from genome assembly GCF_022539355.2 of Hippoglossus stenolepis. Taxonomy (NCBI): domain Eukaryota; kingdom Metazoa; phylum Chordata; class Actinopteri; order Pleuronectiformes; family Pleuronectidae; genus Hippoglossus; species Hippoglossus stenolepis. The sequence goes on along the minus strand of NC_061505.1, from coordinate 14,756,768 downwards.
TCCCTCTTTTACACCCCCCTCTCCTTCTTGCCCACATTCAGTCTGGTTCTAGAAGTTTCTTCCAGTTAATGAGGGAGTTTTTTTCTCCACAGTCTCCAGAGTGCTGCTCATTGTGGGAACTGTTGGGTTTCTCTATACATTTTAAAGTCTAGACTTTCTCTGTAAAGTTCCTTGAGATGATGTATATTATGATATATATATGCAATATAAATAGAATTGAATTGACTAAAAACACATAACTCTTTGTCTTAGAGAGCAAAGGAATTAATATTTCAAATAGCCTCCATTTCTGTTTTTCAGTTCCAGGAAAGATTGAAGGAGAAAGGACTGAGTGGCGTCACCTTGAAGTGGAGAGAAAAGGCTGATGGGAAAGTTTTCCACAAGGAGGAAAAAGGTTCTGACAAGAAAAAAAAGACTGAGCTTTAATAGTTGAATTCAACTTTTATTGCGTGTGCTAATGTTTCATGTCTGCACGTATACACACCTCTATCACTGTACGCAGTTAAACCATACCAATGAATGCTGTTGTAGAAAAACTAGCCTTTGTGCTTATATGCTTAAACTGTGCGTCTGTGTATAAAGAGCATCAGGAACTTTATGCAGCCCGGGAAGAATGTCTAATTAACACCAGACACAGGGAGAGTCTCCATCTGAAGGAAAATGTAATTAGTTGCTAGGCAGGTTAATAATGTTACAGTTGATTATGTCTTATACTAAGGGAATGACAAAGACCCACAGCACAGGTCAAGCCCATGCAAAACAGATTTCTGGTTGCAACTGTACACTTTCACCAGACAGCACCATGTATCCAGCATAAAGAAATGTAATCATGTATGCGCCCTTACTGGAATGATTTATTTTTTTGCCTATATTAAGTGTGTGGAAATGTAATCATTTATGAAAAATGCAGATAGACATTGCCCGAATCTAATGGAGTCTGGAGACAGGACCTTCTAAATCGAGTAAGGCCTGAAACAGAGGCCTCCAAAACTCCAAGATTTATAATGGTGTCAAAGTTGGACCAACAACCACAACTTTAATACACCATTAGAATCGACCCATGACGTAACTGTAGGGGGAGACAAAGTCAACTTGGGAAAGTATGACACCATTAGGTTTCGGGACGAATCAGAAGGTGGAGAGATCCACCTCCTGATTGGTTGAACGGGCAACAGCAGAGACGAGGATGAGCATATAAGCAGAGGGTTTGAAGCTCAGTCTTCAGTTGGGTTCCGGAGCCAGCTCGGGTTTACATCTTGTAAAAAAATAAACTCTACTGCATTGAACTCTGACCATCTCCAGTGAATTCTTTTGACCAACTATTGAGACTCCAGTAATAGCAAAGTATAAGTGTTGGAAAAGAAGTCAGGACTTAGCATCTGGTCCAGTATCAGAAGAGTCTGACCCTCATCATTAAAACTGAGATTTACACTTTATAAACAAATCCTTTGTTTTCTTACTCACAGGTTTGCAAAGGGGCAACAAATAACCACAGGTTTTTAATTTTTCTGAATAATGTCTAAAGAATTAGTACTTCAACATAATCCCATAAATTGATACTGATTAAGTTCAATGCTTTAGGAGACAGTCTATAGCAGCTTTCTATTCGACTCTGCTTACCCCTAGGGGTGAGGCCATAGACTGCAGTTGCAATGTATGCAGTTGCAGCCCCATTTACCCCATCATTCCCAAAACAGGAATGTACATGCACACTGCATGTACAACACACACACTCACAAATTTATATATTTGTCACATGACAGTGGAATATTTCCATTTTTAATTTGATAACTTTAAAAACATGGCTTTTACATCTGAATATAGAGTGTAAACATTGTGTTGCTGTGACTACAAGCAGCTACAGAGCTCACAGTGTACAGTGTATGATAGGGTTGTCAGTGTCTAGACCTTCTTCATTTTGGAAATTGTGGGGTTTCTCTGTTATATTCAAGGTCTGGACCTTAATACGTAAAGTGCCTTGAGATAATGTATGTTGTGATTTGGCGCTATACAAATCAAATAGAATAGAATGATGAGGTGAAATAATAAATCCTTTATTTAGGTGAAGATTTTGGGGACTGAAGCCTTCTGGTTTGTGTTTCTAGTTTGACCAATCACATTTACTCCCGGCTTCGTATGTCAGAGGTCACTAAAGTTAATGTTGAGTCGGTCTGTGCTTTTGCAGAAACGATGTCGGACACTGTAGTTTTCTCTGGATCTCTTCCTAACACGACAGGTGATGACATGTTTAGCTGCATGTTGTCTTTTAACCGCTGGCTGTCGAGGTGGTGTCCTGTAAATGGTGTGGGCTTTGTAGACAGTTGGCAAACGTTTTGGAGGAAACCTGGTCTTGTTAGGAGAGACGGCGTTCATCCCACTTGGGATGGAGCAGCTCTCTTATCTAGGAATATTACTCAGTTTATAAACCCCAAATGACAACCCAGAGTTGGGACCAGGACACAGAGCTGCAGTAATACACACTTCTCTGCGCTCCCTCTGGATCAGTCACACAACCACAACCCCATAGAGACTGTGTCTGTCCCCCGTCCCATTAAATTATTTAAATCAAACATTAAAAGAGGGAGAATTCAACATAAAAAACTAATAAAAATTAACAGAACCTCTGCAACAACTCAACAAACAAAGACTTTTAAACATAAGATCACTATCATCGAAGGTTATTTTAGTAAAGAGATCAAAAAGTTGATTTATTGTCCCTCACTGAGACCTGGCTGCATCCCCATGAATATGTCAGCCAAAATGAATCTACCCCCAGTCATGTAAATACACACGTTCCCCGAGACTTTGGCCGAGGAGGTGGAGTTGCTGCTATTTTTAACTCCAGTCTATCAATTAATCCTAAACCTAAACTAAGCTACAACTCATTTGAAAGTCTTGTTCTTAGTCTTCCACACCCATCCAGGAAATACCAACAGCCAATCATATTTGCTGTAGTTTACCGTGCTCCTGGGGCTTATTCTGAATTTTACGGAATTCCTGAATTTGTATCAAACCTAGTCCTAAAAACATTAAAGTTATTATTGTCGGTGACTTTGATATTCATGTTGACAATAATAATGACGTAGCATTTATTTCAGTACTAGACTCACTTGGTTCCAGTCAGTGTGTACACCAACCTACTCATTGTTGTAACCACACACTTGACCTTGTACTATCATACGGTGTCAAAATTGAACATCTAATACTACTTCAACATAATCCGATTTACAGATCATAATTTAATAACCTTCGATTTCTCTTTATCAGAATACATGCCACTAATAAAAAACTCCTTTTCTAGTTGTCTACCTGATTGTGCTGTAGCTAAATTTAAGGAAATAATTCCAATTACATTAACCCCGTATTATCCGTCACTATAACCAACAAATTCTTTAAAAACCCTAGCTCCACTGAGATTGACCATCTTGTCGATAGCTCTGTAAAGTCATTACGATTAACATTAGACTCCATAGCGCCTCTAAAAAAGAAACTTGTAAAACATAGTAAATTAGCTCCCTGGTGTAATTTCCAACACACATGAATTAAAACAAGCGTCAAGAAAACTAGAAAGGAAGTGGCGCTGTTGAAAATCACCTCGCCTGGAAAGATAGTGTTAAAGTTTATAAGAAGGCCCTCCACAAAGCAAGAGCTGCCTACTACTCCACACTAATAGAAGAAAATAAAAACAACCCCAGGTTTCTCCTCAGCACTGTAGCCAGGCTGACAGAGAGTCACACCTCCACCGAACCCAGTATTCCTCAATCCCTGAATAGCAATATCTTTATGACCTTCTTTAATGATAAAATTCTAACTATTAGAAATAAAATCAACCATCTCCTGCCCTCAGTTGGCACTAATACCCTATCAAGAACAGAAATCTCAGAAACAGCTGAGAATCTTACCAATTATTTAGACAGCTTCTCTCTGATCACCCTCGATCAGCTGAGCAAAAATAATCTCATCTTCTAAAACCACAACTTGTATCTTAGATCCCATTCCCACTAAATGACTTAAAGAAATTCTGGCCTAACAGAGGACAGTTCAGGATGTTCCTGCTGATTAACAGTGGCACTTGTATGTTGACATGGAGAAACCACTTTAACTCAACAGTTAAATCACTTTTGTTAGTTAACATATCTCTAAATGTAACAGGTTTTATGATCTTAATCACAGTGCGAATTACCTCTGACTCTGTAAAACCTTCTTCAATCAATCAAATTTATTTGCATAGCCCATATTCACAAATCACAATTTGTCTCATAGGGCTTTAACAAGGTGTGACATCCTCTGCCCTTAAGCCCTTAATCGAACCAAGTTTTCTTGGACAAACCTCAACACATTCAATATTTACATAAAATTCCAATACCTCCAGGTGCATTTGCACCCCTACATTACCCCAACAATCACACTTTTCTGATTAAAACAAAAGTTTGTTTGGCTTACCAAGGACATGTGCACAGGCATGATCACAAGAGCAGGAATGAATGCTGACACACACCAGTGCTCAATCGGCCTTTTAACTGCTGAGATGCTCTCCCTTGATTTGCCAAATTGTGCCTGGGTCCTAGTGTTCCCCCGCTACACAAGTATCTGCATCCAAGTCCAGTTGCCATCGAACCAGGTTTTCTTGGACAACCATGACCTGGATGACTTAGAATCTTCACAGACAAAATGACTATATATTGTGGCAATAGCTTCCTGTTTTCTGTATATTTCCAAGACATTAAAAGTGGTATCAAGCTAATATATAAACTTCATTGGGGCAGCTTGCTGGCTCCTCCGTTAATGTGCATTGGGCAGGCGAAGGGCTTTATCGTTGGTGGGGAAACAGTGCCCCCTGTGGGCTTGTTCATGACCTTGCGTCTCAGCTCACTGATCTCAGAAGAAGGCTGGAGCCCTCTGACACTGTTATGGAGACAGAGGAGGTGGCAGGCATCCAGTCAGTTAGAGCAATGCATGTTCTGATCATGTCCATAATTGTCAAGCGAGATAGGGGGAGATTGGGAGTATTTTGTATGTAGCTCTGTTAAAGTCCCAAATAAAAGAGAAAAATAAAGAATAAATGTCCTTTAAATGTGGGGATTTGCGTCCTTGTGTGTTTGATCAATATTATGTTCCCTGCTACCCAGGTAGGCTTTGTGTGTGTATCTGCTTATCTGTCATCAACTGACATCGAGCAAGTCAGTCGTCTCCTATGGACAAGTCCACGGCTGGTCACACCGTATCCAAAGGCTCATGGGACTGTTAAGTTCTCTGGTAAAATTAAACTAAATTACTGGTTTTGTATTATGTCAATAATCTGCATTGTAAACAATACACAAGGTGACACCACATCCCTCTGCTCTGTCAGTGAATTAACTTTACCCTCTGTATGAAATGTGTTATGCAAGTAGGCTGCATTGCCTTGAATGCAATTCATGCACAAGTGTCTGACCACGAGTCTGGCTCTCACACACACACACACACACACACACACACACACACACACACACACACACACACACACACACACACACACACACACACACACACAATGACCTGACATATAGGATCTTATTTTAATACAGCTCAAGTAAATCCTGTTATTGACAGTATTGTCTAGATCAGATCTTCAACAGGTCCGCTTCCGAGTTGAGGGGATTTTGGGATTAGACAATTTTAATTTAAAATTTTTAAAATTTTTCATTAATGTCTTAAATCTTAACATGAATCAACATATTGTAGCACGGATAATGGCAAGCTTATCTTCAGTCAGCAATGATCGTTCACGACAACAATAAGAAAAACATGAAGACTGGTATTGAATAGCTTAGTATTGAGCACAGTCTATGTTTAGGCACAGCCCAGTTTAATATAAACACTTTTATAATGTATACAGTATGCAGGTCCCTGCATCTCATCAGTTTGGGGTCTGTAACGTTAGCCTGGTCTAGATGTATGTGCCTCTACCCGTTAGCATAGCTACAGGTCTACAGCTGGACCTCATGGTCTATGCCAGGGGCTCCCAAACTTCCAAATATCCAAAATTAAACATACAGCTTCTTAATATATTTCCTTATTTTTTTAATAAATAATAATTTGTCATGTGTTACAAACATCCCTTGTCATTTCTGTACAGTAATATTAACCATAAACACATTTATATATACATATATATTCTAGTTTTTCTATTTTGTTATTCTTTACATTCAGTATCTCTCTCCCGTTATAAACAGTGCTTGTCATACAAGTATGTGTGTCTCTGTGTGTATACCTGGTCCTCACTAGTGGGAGGGTGGGCTTATGGTGGCTCCTACACAGTTTATCTATCCTAGGTTTTATGGCTGTCAGACGAATGTCATTCTCCACTTGTAGATATGCTCTGTGCTTTGTTTTCAATACCTGCAATGTAGAAAAGCCAGACTCGCAGAGGTATGTGGTGGCAAATGGAAGAAGAGATTTCATTCCTCCGAGTTTTAGATGCCAAGGTGGTATTTTATGGTTGTGGCAGTTTTGCAGCTGAGTCATCTTCAGTCTGCTTGTCTGATGGTCTGTTTCCTTTTAAAAATGTGTCCATTTTTGCCTTTAGCAGGAGGTAGCGAGCTATTTCTCAGGCACACAGCAACTTTCTGAGGCAGCGGCTGCTCGATTCTGATTGGCTTGAGCGGTGTGTGTTTCTTTTAAATTAAAAGATTGGCATTAGGAGAAAAAAGATTGGATCCAAGGACACATAGATTTCGATATGCAATTATTAATAACATCTAAAAACATTTTGAATTCAATAATTTTATTTTTATGGTCACATTGTCCCCCTTTTCCCTTCCAGTTTCCGCCATGTTTTTGGGAGTATTAGTGTGTACTCAAGGATCTAGATATGTAGGCTGCTTCTTCCACACGTCTTTATGAATGTACTGTCCTAAAAGCACAGTTTATATGTAGAACAGTTAACCCTCTCCTCTCTTACCTCCTGAAGCCTCGTGGGGAAGGAGCGCCTCAGCAGATGTTACAGTAGCACGTTGGAGTGGCCCAGCAGGCTGCAGGCTCAAGCCCTTCTCCATCCGAGAGCTGCTATGCCCTGATCACCAGGGTTTTTACACACAGTCAGAAGGGTTGTGTTAGTATTATGGCGCGATGTTTGTTCTTCAATATATTGTTATTTATTTATTTAATTGGTATTTCTATACACTCAAAAAAATTATTCAAGCCTCTTCTTAGAGGTGACAAATTTAAATATCGTTTGCTTTATTAATATATATCCATTTAAATAGTGTACATTAATATTTTATGATGTATGACAAAATATTTTAATTGTTCTTACCATCACATTCATACCTAAAATAAATGAGTTTAATTGGGGGACCGCCCTAGTGGGTTGGATTCTCCCGATGCTTTTGGCGGTCATTTTCAGTCTGCTTTTGAGCTGCAAGCTTGAGTCACTGCGCAGGTGGAAGACCACCTTGTGAGTAAATATATTTAATGCTTCTGCTGTCAAATAATGTGCATTCCGTAATAATGACCGAAATATGCGCAACAGCCTGTGGCCAAAACTTAATCCAGGCAACTTTGCTCAGTTTTTAGTCAAACTCAGAATTGGCGGGCAATCTGGCTTAGCTAGCTAGTAATGTCCATTTTCCTCGCTGCAGAGTGACAGTGACTGTAACTCACTAAAGGTTTAAGCAGTTACAGGGTGACTTGCCCAGGTCTATAACCACTAGTCTTAGTCTTAAGCCACGGGCATTTTTAGCAGCCGAAATGTGTCATATGTAGAGGAATTATGAGCCCATATATAGCCACACACCGCCGCATAACGCCGTACCGCTGAACGGCCCCCATCATGGAACGGCCCGTGTCACGGTTGTCAGTTGTTCTCACTGGCAGTAGCTCTATGTCATCATTATGACTTAGGGCATCTGATTATTATCAGATACTGTTCAAAACTGTGCAGTTCATGTAAGAATTCTACTATATTTTTGTTTGTAATTTTCTATTGTGTTGTTCAGCATTGTACTGAAAAGTGTTTTGTATTTGGGTTGTTTAGGCCTCCGCCACCGAGGGTGCAGAGAGGACATTGCACTCGCAATCATGTGGATATCCACTATCTGAAGAGATGGAGATGTGGAGCCAGAGGACGGGAATCGTGATTGAAGGCATCAAAGTCATGGACAACTTAGAAGGTGATAATGGGGTTCATCATGCTGTTTGGGCTCATTAATGCTTGATCTGAGCTTTCCAGACAACCTCAAGTACACTTTCCAGTTTATTCAGAAATGAATTTGAATTGGCACAAGATCAATGCAAAGATACAGCAGCTGAAAATAAAGTTGTTTGCATGGGAGTGGGAAACACAGCCGACAAAGTTCTGCGACCTCAGTGATGTTTTTCCTGGGTATGATATTTTTAATGACTGATTTCCATGAGCTGGGAGAAGTATGGTTCACATATGGAAATTTTGTCCACATAACTTCCTTTCCATCTATGTGACTGTTCTGCCTACACCACTTTGTACTGCTGCCTTGTCACCTTCATGACTCTCAACTCAGGCCAAATTTGACATAAACACGATTTCCTTACTGTAGTTTTCATTGGTTGTGAATGACCCTTTAATGCTGCCAGTCACTCTTGTTACAGATTAGAAGCTACATTTAAATTACTGCTTTAATGAGTTATAATGAGTTAAAACTGATCTCTTGCTGGTCTGTCAATGTTTTATTTGCACCAACAAGTTTATTGCCTTGTTGCCTTTGGGGACTGGGGATTGCTAGGCATTTATTTTTCACCAGCTACAGAGCTGCACAGATTTAAACTGGTGGAATGGCTATTTCTGGAACAATTGTGATCAATATTACAGATGGCTGGACTCAAGGGGAGATATTACTCTGTAAATTGGGCTTCTTTTTTATGGCTGTATGGATGTCATGTTGAATAGGAGAACACTGTAGTTTTCTTGGCCTCTTAATGCTGTGTCACTCACAGAGCTGTTAAGATTACCATTTGTTTCAGTGGTACTCCAAAAGGTTTAGCATTAAAGAAAAGTGTATCTGGCAAAAGTTAACATATGTATTTGTATTGATGTTGGAATTCAGGATTACTGTCAGGATTGTGTTGCTTTTATTTCCTGATCAGTTTGTTTTTGATATTTGTTGTATGTAAAACAAACAAAAACGTTTTCTAATGTTGGTTGGTTTTTTTACAATGCCAGTTTCTGAGCATTTCAAAATAAAAACTCAAACGAGGTTTGTCTCATGCCTAAATCCAAGGAGACAATCTATCAGAAGGGTTGTATTTGTATCATATGATGTAATGTAAAAATGTTTGTTCCTCTAATATACTTTCTTAATGACCCTGTTACACTGAGACTTTCAAGTGTCCTCTGTATTTTCTCAGTTAGGTTCATTTCTTAAGCCACTTACAGGAAGTATCTTTTATAATTAAAATAATTTCATTGATTTCAGGGGTATTTAATGAATTTTACTTTCACTTTTTCTAAAAGTGTAACTGACCAGTGATTGGCTATGTACTGCAGGAGTCTGTCTCAGTCTCAGGATGGTTAGGTCAGTAGTCTAGAGGAACATGTTGTTCTCTCCATCCCGGTTCAGCACAGCTCTAACACAGCCTCAGAGTTTGAGACAAAAAGTGAAGGTCTAAAAAGGCCAAACAGAGACACAGACAAAGGGAGTAAACAGTCCTGCAGATGCACTGCGGATTTTACCACCAACAAATCTCTGATTCGCTTTCGCTCACTGTGGGATGTCTTGCAAACATAACACAGCTTTTGTAAAACATAAGCTTGGTGGGAATTTAGGCCCTATAATCAAACTACAGTGCCACTGAGTAAAGTGCATAACTCCACCAAGGCCCAACAGTCCCCTTGAATTCAACCAAGTTGCACCAATCATACTTGATTTCTTTTCAGTCAAGATACATAAATTATTTCCTGAGAAATCATCAAAATAAGTTATCAAACACTTTCATCTCGCAATCTTAAAGAAAGTAGTAAAATTCCACCCATGAAACATTTTATGAATTCTTCTATGGTCCATGATGTGAAAAACTAAGGAGGAGCCCTGATTCCTCTGTAGAGCATCAGAACCTTCCCCCATTATAGTAGCTGGGACAGAGATATCAGAAAGAAGCAGCTATTGAGACCATGAATGTCAGGTATAGTGAAGACTAATATATGGGAATTTAAATATCGATCATATTGTTGCATCACACAACTCACCCAGGTCTAGCTGCATGTTTCCTGAGGTAATATCCTGTCAGTTGTCTAAATAAATTAATAACTTTTATTTTCCAGGTTTGGAAGAACACAATGTGCTTGAACGAAAAAAATTTCAAAATATATTTAATGGTGTGTGTGTTCAAAGCTATGGAGCTAAAAGTAAACATGGGAATGAATTAAAGGTTCAGTGTGTAAGACTTGGGTGAAAGGGATCGATACAGAAATTAATATGAAATAATCCTACTGATGTTTTAAACGAGTGTGTTTCATCTGAATTCTAAAATTGTGGGACTTTTCCTTAAATGAGCCCCCTTATATTTAAATACTTTATATTTACATCAGGAGCGGTTCAAAGGGGAGCGAGCGTGAGGGGAACTCAGCTGGGTAACATGCAACTGCACCACTACATCTCACCAAATTCTACACACTGAATCTTTAAATGCACCACTGAATCAGAATTGGACATGATGTTTGATATATCATTACCCTCTGTGTAAATTGTGGCCCCTGATTTATGAAGAAAATACTACACCAGCCTCTGGAGAACAACCTCCAAGCTAGTTTGTCCTTAATATTGAATCCCATTACTTTCTCTGACAGTCTGACAGGTCTTGACCATGACCTGACAGACATATTCAGGCCAGAAGTGACCACACTGTTATGCTGGTCTAATGTTTAATGTATTTTTCCTTTGATGCTGAAAAACCTAGGTGGAGGTTTCCATGTTGTTTGTCTGCCCTATTTTATGAACACATGTCAAATTCTGCACGGCTTCAGTTGGATCAGAGATGAACTGGAACGATGTTGGTGACTGAAGGTAAAATGTCAAGGTCACGGTGACTCTGCTGTTCTTGTGAATGTGATATATTACAAACACCTTCAGGGAATTTTTTACATCCACCACAAATATTCACTTCAAGGATGATTTGATTACAACTGAAAGTAGTTCAAGGTCATCGACTTCACAAAAGCCTTTTTGCCCGGGCACGTCACGCTTGTTGTATAACTGGACACAAATGCTGCCAAAGCAACAGAACAAAACAAGAAGTGCAGGGAAAAAATACTTAATCAACTAATTAAATTGGTTACACTCAGAAGGCTGGTAAGAGAACCTGTGTGATCCAAGAGCTGAAACTCAAAACAGAGACACAGGAGCTGGACTGAACAGAACCAAAGTGAAGAGACGACCTGACACAGACAGAATAACTGAACCCAGGTGAAACACAGGTCAGGTGCACAATAATCACAAGATTGAAGTGACCAACAATGACACATGGGGGAACAGGAAGTGAAGGTCACAATAAAACAGGAAATGGCACAACAGGACGCAGCAACTAAACTTCGAGGCGAGGGACACACACGAGGAAGGAGAAGATTAAAATACAGAGTACAAACCAAAAACACAAATATACAAAACAAAAGTGACTGCTATATAGAGCACTCATGAGTGAGCTCATCGAAAAAGAACAAAAAAACTTCTTTTACACACTATTCAGCGATTTTGTCTGTACCAAAAAAATGACATATCATTGCCACAGGAATTAAATGTACAACAGCAACGTTGAAAATCCCAAAATAAATTTTAAATGTTTATTTTGCAGCATTAATGTAAAAACACATGTTGGATGATCATCTTTAAATGTGGAAATAAACTTGCTCACACTTTGTGCTGTGGGATGCACCGCCTCTGTTTCTATTTCTTACATTAGAACGACAGGTCGGGCTGTTCCTGCTGCCTCGCCCTCCCGCCTCTACCACAAGTGAAATGTATGATGGTATATATTGTTTGGTTAGACCATTGGTTGTATTACTTTTCATGATGCATTGTGGGAAACAATGAATCAATTACATAGGGTATAAAACAAACTCAAACATTTGGACACCACTAAAAATGGCGAATCAATATATAGTGCACTATACAGTGATTAGTGAGGGATTTTGAACACAGCCATAGACTCAGATGAACTGATTAGATTTCAGTGGTCAAAGGTCAGGTGACCTCATGAGTCCAGATGAAAATGTATGCAGAAATAAACTGCACAGGTTGAAGGTGGCAAACAACCATAGGGTGGAAGTTTATTTCTGAGTTTCTGTTTTTGTGAATTGTCTGACAGGCCTGATCAAAGTGTCTTGTGGGCAACATGCAGCCTGAGACCAGAGGTTCCTCACTGTGTTGTGAATAAAAGATCCAAGTACTTCTTCACAAAGCTAGTACCATCTGTAAACTTGTGTTTTCTTTTTCTCTCCTCGTTCTTGAAGTGAAGCTGCAGGACTCTCTCTGGACCTGAAAATGACCCTGCTGTGAAAGCAGACATTCCAAATCAGCAGTTTCCAAAATCCACCCTGAAACACATTCATAGACCCCAGGACAGATATAATACAGAGTTTGATGACATCAAATAACCTTGAGGAGATGAGTGAATACAAAGAACTCCTGCCAGAGAGGATTTACAATGCAAAGCAGCCAGAACACTGGAAAGAAGAGTTATCATGTTGGTTGAGATCAGGAAACACACAACATGCTGGGGCTGAGTTGGTGCTCGCCTAGAAGGACTGGATCTGGAGACATGTGGTGCAAATTGTGTCTCCATGAACACATCCATGTTGTAAAGATGAACACTGGATACCTGAAGGCAGGCTTCAATATCCAGTGGGGTTAAGCAGCCTGAGGATATAAAATTGCAATGAGTTTATTCAATTTGATTTATGATTACAAATCATAAAATAGATTATCCTCATGCACTTAAAGTTGACACAAAAACTCTTTACTAGAACTAAGAAACCTCGAGAACCAGATTCCAATGTGAGAGAGAGAGAGAGAGAGAGAGAGAGAGAGAGAGAGAGAGAGAGAGAGAGAGAGACTAGAAATATTGTCAGAAGATATAATGTTAATAATGCATAGATGATAGCATTATAATAATAATAATACATATTATTATTATTATTATTATTATTAATAATCATCATCATCATCTCTTTTTCTTCTCTTTCATCCTTATTTTCATCTGATCTACATATTGGATGGAATTAGAGGTGATCACAACATTAGTAGATAAACATTTCAAACATCCCTGTCACAGAGGTATCATTGGATCTACGGTGTGAGCAAGACAAACAGACATTCATTCACTCAACCTGTACAGGGGGTGGAGGCAGACCAGTCATGGTCAGATACGATCAGAACTATCTGCATAGCAGAGGCCTCCAGAAATAAAACAAGAAAAATGTTGTTTGCATCTTTTGCCTTTTTGCATAAAGAGTTCAACAGAACACTGACTATTTTCTCAGTAGAAGAGGAGGAGCTGCGTTACATTTCCCTAAAGCTGCACTAGAACTAGTCTAGTTAGGGTGTTAGTGGTGAACACTGGCACAGACATCCACAGAGCAGCATCAGGATGGAAGGGACCTTCTATTGGTTTCTTGTGTCTCAGGTCAGTGAATTCCACTGTTTGTATGGATGCTCCAACAGGAAACTTGGAATACAGAGATTAATTTGAGTCCCTCACATAACAAAAATAACTGGTTTCATCCTCAGGGTGCCTCCCACCTTCTCCATGCCTCCTCCATCAGCAAGTACTTTGTGTCTGATGCAATGAATTGGACTGAAGCCTGTTACTGCAGAGAGACGTACACAGACCTGGGCCACTATTGAAAATACTGAAAATGAAGAAACTTAAAGACACAGTTTCCGCCGCTGGTCACAGCTCTAAGGTTTGATTGGCCCCAGGGCAGTCATATTGACTGGAAGTGTCAGATGGGTTCAACCAGAGTGGAGCTTGAATATAGAGGTGAAGTCTCCTGACCCAAACTATGTAGCAGCCAATGAGCTCTGTGTGGTCCAGTTACAGTATGGAACATGGTATGATATTGGCTGCCATATGAAGAGTCCATTTGTCTGGCAGAGGTAATGATGTGTTTATATTGATCTTTACTTCACAACATAATGTATAAGATATGATTTTGAAACTATTGTGATCTCAACAACCTCTTTGTTCTCAAACTTAACTGCAGGAACACTAGAGGATTCTGACTTTGTGCTGGTGAATACAGCAAAGAATTGGACTGAGGCTCAGAGGCACTGCAGAGAACACTACACAGATCTGGTCACTGTGAGGAATAACGCTGACAGAGACAAGATAAAGAAAATACTATACCTCGCCTCGGACCCGGCATGGATCGGTTTGTACAGAGATCCTCAGATTTACTGGTCCGACGGGAGTAACTACTTCATTCAGCTCCTGTATCAGGTGACCACCACTTGGCTCGATGAAAGTCAGATGTGGTGTTGCAGATTTGGGAGGAACAGGTTATTGTCTGTGAAGAAAGAAAACCATTTGTCTGCTACAGCGCCCCCAAGTGAGAATCCTTTGTATTTCTGAGTTGCTTATTATTTATTTGTGACTTTTCTGACAGGCCTTGATCAAACTGTCTTGTAGGCAACATGCAGCCCAGAGACCAGAGGTTGCTCACTCTGTGTTTTAAACCAAAGATCTGAGTAGTTCTATCTCCACAGGACAATTGTAGGTATCACTAAACTATACACCACATTAAACATGTGTTTGTTTCTCTCCCCTGCTTCTGTCTAAGCAGCAGTAAAGACGTTGGTGAAGGTGGGAGGGTGGATACAGGACTCTCAGTGGACTCAGAATGACTCCTGGCTGTGAAAGAACAGATTCTGAAAGAGGCAAGTCTCCAAAATCCGAAACCTGAAACATGAACTCATTCAGACCCTGGACAGATGTATTACAGAGTTTGACATCATCAAATAACCATGAAGTAGACGAGTGAATGTAAAAACTGCAGTCACAGATGTTCTACAATGCAAAGCAGCCACACCAATGGAAAGAAGAGCTATAACTATGTTGACTCCTTTAATTATTTTGACAGATTATTCTTCCAGGTATTTCTAATGTAGATCTGCAGTTTTTTATTTGAGACCAGGAAACATACATCCTGATTTTGGCATGATTGCTATGTGACGATCACAATTTATGTGTCCAGAGCTGCAGGATTCAGACAAACAAATAATTATAATTCTCAATCTTCTCCTTTAATTATTATTATTATTATTATTATTATTATTATTATTATTATTATTGCTGTCACTAATAACATATTTCCATTAATAATCATCACTCTTGTTTGTCTCTCTATTCTCTCTCGCCTCTCCTCCTATCTCTCTTCATCCACTCTTTCCACCCTCCTCTCCTCCTCCCCATATCTCTCTCTTCTTCCCTTCTTTACACCCCTCTCCTCTCTTGCCCACATTCAGTCTGGTTCTAGAAGTTTCTTCCAGGTAATGAGGGAGTTTTTCCTCTCCACAGTCTCCAAAGTGCTGCTCGTTGTGGAACTGTTGGGTTTCTACACATTTTAAAGTCTTGACTTTTCTATGTAAAGTTCCTTGAGATGATGTATATTATGATATATATGCATGTAAATAGAATTGAATTGGACTAAAAACACATAACTCTTTTTGTCTTAGAGAGCAAAGGAATCTGTTAAAAGTATTTCAAATAGCTGCCATTTCTGTTTTTCAGTCCAGGGAAGATTGAAGGAGAAAGGACTGAGTGGCGTCACCTGAAGTGGAAAGAAAAGGCTGATGGGAAAGTTTGGCTACAGTGAAAAAGGCTCTGATGAGAAAAAAAGACTGAACTTTAATATTTTAATTCAACTTTTATTGCGTGCAAGCATGTTTCATGTCTGCACGTATATTACCTACCATCACTGGTAATGCAGTTAAACCATACCAATGAATGCTGTTGTAGAAAACTAACCTTGTGTGCTTATATGCTTGGAACCAGCGTCCGCGGTATAAAGAGCATCAGGAACTTTATGCAGCCCGGGAAGAATGTCTAATTAACACTGGTAGACACAGGGAGAGTCTCCATCTGAAGGAAAATGTAATTAGTTGCTAGCAGGTTAATAATGTAAAACAGATTTCTGGTTGCAACTGTATAAGCCACCAGACAGCACCATGTATCCAGTACAAAGAAATGTAATCATGTATGTGCCTTACTGAATGATTTATTTTTTTGCCTATATTAAGTGTGTGAAATGTAATCATTTATGAAAAAATGCAGACAGACACTGCCCTAATCTAATGGAGTCTGGAGACAGGACCTCTAAATCGAGTAAGGCCTGAAACAGAGGCCTCCAAAACTCTAAGATTTATAATGGTGTCAAAGTTGACCAACAACTACAACTTTAATACACCAATAGAATCGACTCCATGACGAATTCGTAGGGGAGACAAAGTCAACTTGGGAAAGTATGACACCATTAGGTTTTGATCAATCAGAGTTGAACAATCAGGAGATGGAGAGATTCACTCTGATTGGTTGAACGGGCAACAGCAGAGACGGTGATGAGCATATAAGCAGAGGGTTTGAAGCCTTACCTTCAGTTGGGTTCCGGAGCCAGCTCGGGCTTACATCTTGTAAAAAAAATAAACTTACTGCATTGAACTCTGACTATCTCCAGTGAATTCTTTGAATCAACTATTGAGACTCCAGCACAGCAAAGTATAAGTGTTGGAAAAGAAGTCAGGACTTAGCATCTGGTCCAGTATCAGAAGAGTCTGACCTCATCATTAAAACTGAGATTTACACTTTATAAACAAATCCTTTGTTTTCTTACTCACAGGTTTGCAAAGGGGGCAAAATAAATAACTACAGGTTTTTTAATTTTTTCTGAATAATGTCTAAAGAATTATACTTCAACATAATCCTACAAATTGATACTGATTAAGTTCTCACTGCTTTAGGAGACAGTCTCTAGCAGCTTTATTCGACTCTGCTTACCCCTAGGGTGAGGCCATAGACTGCAGTTGCAATGTATGCAGTTGTAGCTCATTTACCCCATCATTCCCAAACAGAATGTACATGCACACTGCATGTACAAATACACACACTCACAAATTTATATATTTGTCACATGACAGTGTGTGGAATATTTCCATTTTTAATTTGATAACTTTAAAAACATGGCTTTTAGCATCTGAATATAGATAAACATTGTGTTGCTGTGACTACAAGCAGCTACAGAGCTCACAGGTACAGCATGATAGGGTTGTCAGTGTCTAGACCTTCTTCATTTTGGAAATTTTGGGGTTTCTCTTCAGTTATATTCAAGGTCTGGACCTTAATACGTAGTGCCTGAGATAATGTATTTGTGATTTGGCGCTATACAAATCAAATAGAATAGAATGATGAGGTGAAATAATAAATCCTTTATTTAGGTGTGAAGATTTTGGGACTGAAGCCTTCTGGTTTAGGTTTCTAGTTTGACCAATCACATTTACTCCCGTTTCAGAGTGTCGGAGGTCACTAAAGTTAATGTTGAGTCAGTCTGTGCTTTTGCAGAAACGATGTCGATACTGTAGTTTTCTGGACGCCTTCCCATGACAGGTGATGAGCATGTTTAGCCGCATGTTGTCTTTAACCGCTGGCTGTTGAGGTGGTGTCCTGTAATGGTGTGGGCTTTGTAGACAGTTGGCAAACGTTTTGGAGGGAAACCTGGTCTTGTTAGAGAGACGGCGTTCATCCCAATTTGGGATGGAGCAGCTCTCTTATCTAGGAATATTACTCAGTTTATAACCCCAAATGACAACCCAGGCAGAGTTGGGACCAGGACACAGAGCTGCAGTAATACACACTTCTGCGCTCCTCTGTATCAGTCACACAACCACAACCCCATAGACTGTGTCTGTCTCGTGCCATTAAATTATTTAAATCAAACATTAAAAGAGGGAGAATTCTACATAAAAAACTAATATAGATTAACAGAATCCTGCAACAACTCTACAAACAAAGACTTTTAAATGTGGACTGTTAAACATAAGATCACTATCATCGAAGGTTATTTTAGTAAAGAGGTCAAAAAGTTGATTTTATTGTCCCTCACTGAGACCTTGGCTGCATCCTCATGAATATGTCATCTAATGACCCACTTCCCCAGTCATGTAATACACACGTACTTGAGACTTTGGCCGAGGAGGTGGAGTTAAGGCTATTTTTAACTCCAGTCTATCAATTAATCCAACCAAATCTAAGCTACAACTCATTTGAAAGTCTTGTTCTTAGTCTTCCACACCTATCCAGGAAATACCAACAGCCAATCATATTGGCTGTAGTTTACCGTGCTCCTGGGGCTTATTCTGAATTTTACGAATTTCTGAATTTGTATCAAACCTAGTCCTAAAAACATTAAAGTTATTATTGCTCGGTGACTTTGATATTCATGTTGACAATAATAATGATAGCCTTTAGCGTAGCATTTACGCAGTACTAGACTCACTTGTTCCAGTCAGTGTGTACACCAACCTACTCATTGTTGTAACTACACACTTGACCTTGTACTATCATGCGGTGTCAAAATTGAACATCTATCACTACTTCAACATAATCCGATTTATAGATCATAATTTAATAACCCGATTTCTCTTTTATCAGAATGCCACCAATAAAAACCTTTCTAGATGTCTACCTGATAGTGCTGTAGCTAAATTTAAGAAAATAATTCCAATTACATTTAACCCCGTATTATCCGTCAATATAACAAATTCTTTAAAAACCCTAGCTCCACTGAGATTGATCATCTTGTCGTATAGCTCTGTAAAGTCATTATGATTAACATTAGACTCATAGCGCTCTAAAAAAGAAACATGTAAAACATAGTAAATTAGCTCCCTGGTGTAATTTCCAACACACATGAATTAAAACAAGTTGGCCAAGAAAACTAGAAAGGAAGGGCGCCCAACAAACCGTTGAAAATCACCGCCTGGAGAGAGTGTTAAAGTTTATAAGAAGCCCTCCACAAAGCAAGAGCTGCCTACTACTCCACTCAATAGAAGAAAATAAAAACAACCCCAGGTTTCTCTTCAGCACTGTAGCCAGGCTGACAGAGAGTCACACCTCCACCCGAAACTCCAGTATTCTCAATCCCTGAATAGCAACATTCCTATGACCTTCTAATGATAAAATTCTCTAACTATTAGAAATAAAAATCAACCATCTCCTGCCCCCAGTTGGTACCACACCCTATCAAGAACAGAAATCTCAGAAACAGCTGAGAATCTTACCACCTATTTAGACAGCTTCTCTGATCACCTCATCAGCTGAGCAAAATAATCTCATCTTCTAAAACCACAACCTGTATTCAGATCCCATTCCAACAAAATGACTTAAAGAAATCCTTACCCAACAGAGGACAGTTCAGGATGTTCCTGCTGATTAACAGTGGCACTTGTATGTTGGACATGGAGAGAAACCAATTTTGTTCAACAGTTAAATCACTTTTGTTAGTTAACATATCTCTAAATGTAACAGGTTTTATGATCTTAATCAAGGTGCGACCACTTGACTCTGTAAAACCTTTCAATCAATCAAACTTATTTTGTATAGCCCATATTCACAAATCACACTAGTCTCATAGGGCTTGAAGGTGTGACATCCTCTGCCCTTAAGCCCTTAATCGAACAAAGTTTTTGGACAAACCCTTTCAAATACATTCAATATTTACATTAAAAATTCCGATACCTCCAGGCATTTGCACCCCTACATTACCCCAAATAATCACACTTTTTCTGATTAAACAAAAGTTTGTTTACGACAAGGACATGTGCACAGGCATGATCACAAGAGCAGGAATGAATGCTGACACACACTAGTGCCTCAATAAGCCTTTAACTGCTGGAGATACTCTCCTTGATTTGCTAAATTGTGCCTGTCCTAGTGTTCTCACACAAGTATCTGCATCCAAGTCCAGTTGCCATCGAACCAGGTTTTCTTGGACAACCATGACCTGGATGACTAGGAATCTCTACAGACAAAATGACTATATGTTGTGGCAATAGCTTCCTGTTTTCTGTATATTTCAAGACATTAAAAGTGGCATCAAGCTAATATATAAACTTGGCTGGGGCAGCTTGCTGGCTCCTCCGTTAATGTGCATTGGGCAGGCGAAGGGCTTTACTGCTGGTGGGGAAACAGTGCCCCTGTGGGCGCTTTCATCACCTTGCGTCTCAGCTCACTGATCTCAGAAGAAGGGGCTGGAGCCCTCTGACACTGTTGTGGGAGACAGAGGAGGTGGCAGGCATCCAGCCTAGTTAGAGCAATGGCCGGTTCTGATCATGTCCATAGTTGCCGAAGCGAGATAGTCATCCCTCTAATTTAGTGTTAGCTATTTAAAGCTGAAAGTCACCACAAACATACTAATGCAGTTAAAATAACTGGGGTTAGACCAAAGATTCTAAGACCTTTAGAGGAATACTTCTTTCCAAGAATGAGTTGAATAGATTGATGGCTCCACATGGTGAGGAACCACCTGTCAGAAGCCCGACTGAGTCTCATAAGACGGAGATTTATTTATACAACCTGCATTAGTAGCACTCTGATTTGGCTGTAGAAGGTTTATCTGTAAAAATTGGTGTTGACTGACTTCAGATAATGTGAAGAATGTTGCATTAAGTGTGTCTCTACAGAGGCAAGCAGCAGCTGCAGAAGAGGTATTTTCCAACATGACTATGATCCATCAAAGCACTTTGTAAAGAAAACTGTGAAAACAATGACCTACCCAAATCTGTTCTGTGACTTGAATCCAACAGGAAACCTCTGACAGTTTTGAGCTGAAGTGGCAGAATAAGAAAGAGAAGACATACAGCGCCCTTTAAGTTCTAAGCCAAGTGGTAGGAGCCGAGGTGCTAACATCTATATAGGTCTGTGAGCATTTGCCTTAATATTAACTCAAGAGGAGTTTAACTGTGTTGAACAGATTACAAATTTATTGCCTCACAAACAATCAACATACATTCACAGTTCTGGATTGTTGTATGAACACACTAAAAATGCAAATAGAGCTCTGTTAAAGTCCCAAATAAAAGAGAAAATAAAGAATAAATGTCCTTTAAAATGTGAGATTTCCAGGACCCCAAAAAGTGCAGTATTTATGCCCTTGTGTGTGTGTGATCAATATTAAGTTCCTGCTACCTCCAGGTAGGCTTTGTGTGTATCTGCTTATCTGTCATCAACTGACATCGAGCAAGCTGTCGTGCTCCTCTATGGACAAGTCCACGGCTGTCACATCGTATTCAAAGGCTCATGGGACTGTTAAGTTCTGGTAAAATTAAACTAAATCATCAATAGTTGCACCTTAATGTCAATAATCTGCATTGTAAACAATACACAAGGTGACACCACATCAATCAATCAAATTTTACCACATCCCTCTGCTCTGTCAGTGAATTAACTTTACCCTCTGTATGAAATGTGTTATGCAAGTAGGCTGCATTGCCTTGAATGCAATTCATGCAGTGTCTGACCACTAGTGTGGCTGACACACACACACACACACACACACACACACACACACACACACACACACACACACACACACACACAGTCTGGAAAGAAAGAATATTTCTCTATATCAGCTCACAAATAAAAGACCGTCTGGGGTTTAAAAGTGATCACAACTATTTGCTGATTGTGTGAAATGGTTTGCTACATACATGACACAATCCTTGAGAGGAAAACAATGGGACATTATTATTACTATCATGTCGTGGATTGTATTAATTTAGGGCAGGCAGTGGATGAAATATCTGAGGAATGTATTTGCATACATACACTATGACCTGACATGTAGGATCTATTTCGACACAGCTCAAGTAAATCCTGTTATTGACAGTATTGTCTAGATCAGAGGTCTTCATCAGGGTCCACGACCCTAGGGGGTCCGCGTGGAGGTACTGCAGGGGGTCGTGAATTTTTGGTTGATTGGGGACAATTTTTTAATTTGAAATTTTTTTTCCAACCAATTTTTTTCACACATTTAAATGTCTTAAAATACACATTAACATGAATCCAACATATTGTAGCGAACGGATAAATGAGGCAGAAGACGTTATCTTCAGTCAGCAATGCACACGTTCAGCGATGGCACAATAATAAGAAAAAATGAATATATGAACCTGTGTATTATTTGAATAGCTTAGTATTGAATGCACAATAACAGGGTAGCTATGTTTATACATGGCACTAGGCCCAGTTTAATATAAAACACTATTTTATATACAATGTATATAGTATAGTAGGGGGTCCCTGCTCCATCTCTCCATCAGTTTGGGGGTCCTTGGCCTGAAAAAAATGCTGAAGACCCCTGCGGTCTAGATGTATGCCTCAACCCAGTGGGGCCAAGGGTATTCGCTTAGCTGACCTGTCTATGCCAGGCTCCCAAACTTCCAAATATCCAAAATTAAACATACAGCTTCTTAATATATTTCCTTATTTTTTTAATAAATAATAATTTGTCATGTGTTACAAACATTCCTTGTCATTTCTGTACAGTAATATTAATCAGAACACAGTTATATGTATATATATTCTAGTTTTTCATTTTGTTATTCTTTACATTCAGTATCTCTCTCCCAAGTTATAAACAGTGCTTGTCATACAAGTATGTGTGTCTCTGTGTGTATACCTGGTCCTCACTAGTGGAGGTGGGCTTGGTGGCTCCAGCACACTTTATCTATCCTAGGTTTTATGGCTGTCAGACGAATGTCATTCTCCACTTGTAGATATGCTCTGTGCTTTGTTTTCACACCTGCAATGTAGAAAAGCCAGACTCGCAGAGGTATGTGGTGGCAATGGAAGAAGAGATTTAATTTTCTCCGAGTTTTAGATGCCAAGGTGGTATTTTATGGTTAGGCAGTTTTGCAGCTGAGTCATCTTCAGTCTGCTTGTCTGATGGTCTGTTTCTTTTTTAAAAATGTGTCCATTTTGCCTTTAGCAGGAGGTAGCTAGCTATTTCTCAGGCACACAGCAACTTTCTGATGCAGCGCTGCTCGATTCTGATTGGCTTGAGCGGTGTGTGTTTCTTTTAAATTAAAAGATTGGCATTAGGAGAAAAAAGATTGGTATCCAAGGACACATATAGATTTCTTGATTTGCAGTGATTAAGCAACATTTAAAACATATTGAATTTAATAATTTTATTTTTATCGTCACATTGTCCCCCTTTACCTTACAGTTTCCGGGCCACAGACCCTCTTCTCTACAAAGTAGATGCTTATTAAATGCCAACAACTGAAATATGTGAAGTTTAACTGACACAGAAAAACGTCCAAAACCACAGATTCAAATTCAGAATTTGGCCAAATGAGCCTTTGCTGTTTTTTGTCGAACAACAAAGACATGCTTTAGCTGGCATCAGAAATGCAGCCAGTTAACTTGCTCTTCATTGGGCCCACTGAAGAACCACAGGCCGCCAAGTGGCACATGAATTCTATTTATCTACTCCACAGTTAAAAGAAACTAGTTTAGCAGCAGTGACAGCTGACAACAGGATGGACCTGGAAGAGGTTGAAGAAATTTCCTGTACCACAGAAAACAGTGTTGACAGGTTGACAGTGCACATGCAGCAAAGCTACATTGGAATAGATCTATAATTTGTGGCTGAAAGCTTGTAAAAGCAAGCATTGCAATTCTATTATTTTCACAAAATTAGAGATTTTAAAAGGACATTCCAAATGTAATATAGTTATGTTAGTTTACACAGTTTACCCACCATGACAAGTTTTATTCACTTGTAAAAACTATGAACTGTATATAAACATGGATGACGCATCTCCACCAAAGTTTCTTCATGTCAATCAAGTCATTTTAGTTTTATCCATTTCACTCACTAACATTGAGGGGCAGTGTGTATGGCTCTGGCCTTCAGTCACTACCAGGGGTAGTCAAGACTCTTGGCTTCACTGCTAACACTCATATAAAGTCATCAGTGAAAACAGTTTTCATTGTGTGGGTGTGAGAAGATTCTTGTAAACCGTTACTTTGGCTTGAGAGTTTGAAAACCACACATGTATAACATGTTTGGGAGTATTAGTGTACTCATGATCTAGATATGTAGGTTGCTTCTTCCACATCGTCTTTAAGGAATGTACTGTCCTGAAAGCAGTTTATACGTGAGAACAGTTAACCCCTCCCTCTCTACTTCCCTGAAGCCTCGTGGGGAAGGAGCGCCTCATAGATGTTACAGTAGCACGTTGGAGGCCCAGCAGGCTGCAGGCTCGAGCCCTCTCTCCTCCATCCGAGCTGCCATGCCCTGATCACTCAGGGTTTTTACACACACAGCCAGAAGGGTTGTGTTTATTATATGATGTTTGTTCCTCTAATATATTGGTTATTTATTTATTTAATTGCATTTCTATACACTCAAAAAAAATTATTCAAGCCCTTTCTTTAGAGGTGACTACATTTAAATATCGTTTGCTTTATTAATATATATCCATTTAAATAGTGTACATTATTTTACAGATGTATGACAAAATATTTTTAATTGTTTCACTCATCACATTCATGAACGCAAACAAATGAGTTTAATTGGGGGACCGCCCTAGTGGTTGATTCTCCTGATTTTCTTTGCGGCCATTTTCTCAGTCTGTTTTGAGCTGCAAGCCAGAGTCACTGCCGAGGTGGAAGACCAAACCTTGGTGAGTAAATATATTTAATGTTTCTGCTGTCAAATAATGTGCATTCCGTAATATTGACCGAAATATGCGCAACAGCCGCCAAAACTTAATCCAGGCAACTTTTTTAAGCTAGTTTTTAGTCAAATCAGAATTGAGATGGGCAATCTGGCTAGCTAGCTAGTAATGTCCGCCTTTCTCGCTGCAGAGGACAGTGACTGCAATCACTAAAGGTTTGGCGGAGTTACAGTGGTGACTTGCCCAGGTCTATAACCACTAGTTCTTTAGTCTTAAGCCACGGGGCATTTTTAGCAGCCGAAATGTGCCATGTAGAGGAATTATGAGCTCATATAGCCACACACCGCCGCATAACGCCGGTACTGGGCTGAACGCCCCCACCGTTGAACGGGTTCCCGTGTCATGGTTGTCATTGTTCTACCCGGCAGCAGCTCTGTGTTTATCATTATGACTTAGTATCTGATTATTATCGATACTAAGTTCAAACTGCAGTTCAAACTGCAGTTCATGTAAGAATTCTACTTTATATTTTTTGTTTGTAATTTCCTATTGTGTTGCTCCAGCATTGTACTTAAAAATGTTTTGTATGTGTGGGTTGTTTAGGCCTCCGCCACTGAGGGTGCAGGAGAGGGACATTGCACTTGCAATCATGGGGATATACACTATCTGAAGAGATGGAGATGTGAGCCAGAGGACTTAAACTGTGGATTAAAGGCATCAAAGTCATGGACAACTTAGGAAGGGTGATAATGGGGGTTCATCATGCTGTTTGGGCTCATTAATGCCCTTTGATCTGAGCTTTCCAGACAACCTCCTCAAGTACACTTTCCAGTTTATTCAGGAAATGAATTTGAATTGGCACAAGCTCAATGCAAAGATACAGCTGAAAATAAAGTTGTTTGCATGAGCGAAACACAGCCACAAAAGTTCTGCGACTCCTGTAGTGATGTTTTTCCTGGGTATGATATTTTGAATGACTGGATTTCCATGAGCTGGGAGAAGTATGTTCACATGGAAATTTTGTCCACATAACTTCCCTTTTCCATCTATGTGACTTGACTCTGCTCTACACCACTTTTGTACTGCTGCCTTGTCACCTTCATGACTCTCTAACTCAGGCCAAATGGACATAAACACGATTTCCCTTACTGTAGTTTTCATTGGTTGTGAATGACCTCTTAATGCTGCCAGTCACTCTGTTACAGATTAGAAGCTACATTTAAATTACTGCTTTAATGAGTTATGATGAGATAAAACAGGATTCTGGTTGGTCTGCACAATGTTTTCATTTACACACCCAACAAGTTTATTGCCTTGTTGTTTTGGGACTGGGGGATTGCTAGGCATTTATTTTTCACCAGCTACAGAGCTGGGCATGAGAGTCAAACTGTGAATTTGGCTATTTCTGAACAATTGTGACTCACATTGCTAGATGCATGGACCCAAGGGGAGAGCATTACCTGTAAATTGGCTCTTTATGGCTGAAGGATGTCATGTTATTAGGAGAACACTGTAGTTTTCTTGGCCTCTATCGCTGCAAGTCACTCTGCTACAGAGCTGTTAAGATTGCCTTACTTGTTTCAGCACTTCAAAAGGTTTAGCATTAAAGAAAGTGTATTCAAGCAAAAGTTAATATATTATAAGTATAAAAATATATGTATTTGTATTGATGTTGAATTCAGGATTACTGTCAGGATTGTGTTGCTTTTATTTCCTGATCAGTTTGTTTCTTGATATTTGCTAAACAAACAAAAAGTTTTCAAATGTTGGTTGGTTTTACCATGCTATTTCCTGAGCATTTTAAAATTTAAAAAAAAACTCAAACAAGGTTTGTCTCATGCGCCTAAACGGGGATCAGATGAAAAGCAATATTACCTTATTAATTTCCAATTATATAATTTTGTGTTGGACTAACTAAAATCAATTTCACATCATCTATGTAGATATTTACTTTAGCTGCCTTAAAAAGATAAGTTGGTGTTATGTAAATATACTTAACTAATCAACTAGTTAATGTAATAATGTTATTTTAGCTTTATGTGAGAGAAATTAGTTGACCAATGAGAAGAAATCTATAGTGCAGGGATTTTATTAAATTGGAGTTGGAGATACAATTGAATTGAGTTCACCAATGAGTTATTTTTTTCTGTGTAGCCACTACAGGAAGTATCTTTACAATTAAAAATAATTTCATTGATTTCAGGGTATTTAATGAATTTTACTTTCACTTTTTCTGAAAGGTAACTTAACTCAGTGGGATTGGCTGGTGTACTGCAGGAGTCTGTCTCAGTCTCAGGATGGTTGGGGTCAGGGGTGGTTCAGGAGGAACATGTTGCCTCTCCTCCATCCCGGTTCAGCACACAGCTCTAACACAGCCTCAGAGTTTGAGACAAAAGAAGGTCTAAAAAGGCCAAACAGAGACACAGACAAAGGGAGTAAACAGTCCTGGGCAGATGCACCTGCGGATTTTACCACCAACAACCTCTGATCTGCCTTTACCACCGTGATGTCTTGCAAACATAACACAGCTTTAAAACATAAGCTTGGTGGGAATTTTATTCTATAATCAACTACAGTGCTACTGAGTAAAGTGCATAACTCCACCAAGGCCCAACAGTCCCCTTTAATTCAAACTGCTGCTGCACAATCATGCTTGATTTCTTTTGAGTCAAGATACATAAATTATTTCCTGAGAAATCATCAAAAATGTTATCAAACACTCTCATCTCAAGAATCTTAAAGAAAGTGAAAAATTCCTGGACCCACAGAAACATTTTATGAATTCTTCTATGGTCCATGATGTGAAAACTAAGGAGGAGCCCTTGATTCCTCTCAGAGCATCAGGAACCTTCCCCATTATAGTAGCTGGGACAGATATCAGAAAGAAGCAGCTATTGAGACCATGAATGTTGGGCATAGTGAAGACTTGCTAATAGATGGGAATTTAAATATCGATCATATTGCTGCATCACACAACTCACCCAGTTCAGCTGCATGTTTCCTGAGGTAATATCCTGTCAGTTGTCTAAATAAAGTAATAACTTTTATATTTTCCAGGTTTTTGGAAGAACACAATTTGCTTGAACGAGAAAAAATTTTCAAAATATATTTAATGGTGTGTGTTCAAAGCTATGGAGCTAAAAGTAAACATGAATTAAAGGTTCAGTGTGTAAGATTTTGGTGAAAGGGATCGGGCTGGCAGAAAATGAATATGAAATAATCCTACTGATGTTTTAACGAGTGTGTTTCATTCAAATTAAAAATTGTGACTTCTTTCTTAAATGAGCTCCCTTATATTTAAATACTTTATATTTACATCAGAGTGGTCTGGAAGGAGCGAGCTGTGAGGGGAATCAGCTGCACATGCAAATCGCACCACCACATCTCACCAAATTTACACACTGAATCTTTAAATGTGCATCTTACTGAATCAGGAATTGACATGGATGTTTGATATACTGGCCCCCTTCTGCAAATTGTGGGCCCCTGATTTATGAAAATACTTCACTCAGCCTCTGAGAACAACCCCCCAAGCTAGCTTGTCCACATTGAACTCATTACTTTCTCTTTCTGGACAGTCTGACAGGTCTTGACCATGACCTTGACAGATATATTCAGCCAGAAGTGACCACACTGAAAGACATGTTGGTCTACTGTTTAATGTGTATTTTCCTTTGATGCAGAAAATCCTAGGTGGAGTGGATATAGAGCACTCATATAGTGAGCTTCATCGTGAGTTAGAACAAAAAAGCTTTCACAAACAACAACAATGTGGAAAATCCTAAAGTAAATTTGAAATGTTTATTTTACAGCTTTATTGTAAAAACAAACAAACAAACAAAAAATACGTTGGATGATCAGTTTAAATGTGAAATAAACTTGTTTCCCACACTTGTGCCGCTTCTTCTATTTACATTAAACGATAGGTCGGGCTGTCTTCTATGGCCCAAGCTTCTCCTGGTTCATTCACCATGAGTGCAATGCATGATGGTATATTGTTTGGTTAGTTACCATTGTTGTAATACTACTTTTCATGATGCATTGTGGGAAACAAAGAGTCAATTACATAGCTTATAAAAAAATCAGTAAACATTTGACACTACTAAAAATAGCTAACTCAGCATATAGTGCACTCATACAGGATTAGTGATGGATTTGGAACACAGCCATAGACTCACAGATGAACTGATTTAGATTTCAGTGGTCAAAGGTCAGTGGACCTCATATGAACCAGAAAACTAATGTATGCAGAAATAAAACTGCACAGGTTGAAGGTGGCAAACAACCACAGGGTGAAAGTCTATTTCTGAGTTTCTGTTTGTGAATTGTCAGACAGGTCTGACTTCAAACTGTCTTGTGGGCAACATGCAGTCTGGAGACCAGAGGTTCCTCACTGTGTTGTGAATAAAGATCCAAGTACTTCTTCACAAAGCTTAGTACCACTGTAAACTTGTTTTTCTTTCTCTCCTCGTTGTTGAAGTGAAGCTGCAGGACTCCTCTGGACCTGGAATGACCCTGCTGTGAAAGACATTCTGAAATCAGCAAGTTTCAAATCCACCTGAAACACATTCATAGACCCAGGACAGATATAATACAGAGTTTGATGACATCAAATAAATCCTGAGGGAGATGAGTGAATACAAAGAACTCCTGCCAGAGAGGATTTGCTAAATGCAAAGCAGCCAGAACACTGGAAAGAAGAGTTATCAAGTGTTGGTTGAGATCAGGAAACACACAACATGCTGGGGCTGACATGCTTGCCTAGAAGGACTGGATCTGAGACATGTGGTGCAAATTGTGTCTCCATGAACACATCCAGGTTAAAGATGAACACTGGATACCTGAAGGCAGGCTTCAATATCCAGTGGGTTACAGCCTGAGGATATGCAATTGGGTAATGAGTTAATTCAATTTTATTTGTTTACCACCAAAGAGAGAGACAGAGAGAGAGACCAGGAACTATTGTCGAATGGTTGTTATAATGAAAATAATTACTAGATGATATCAGTCTAAAAATAATAAATAATAATAATATTATTAATTATACCTTACATCATCGTTATTTTTCTTTCTCTTTCATCCTTATTTTCATCTGATCTACATATTGATGGAATTAGACGGATCACAACATTAATAGATAAACATTTCCAACATCCCTGTCACAGAGGTATCATTGATCCACGGTGTGAGCAAGACAAACAGACATTCATTCACTCACCACCTGCACAGGGGTGGAGGCAGAGACCAGTCTTGGTCAGATACGATCAGAACTATCTGCATAGTGAGAGGCCTCCAGAGATAAATGAGAAAAAAATATGTTGTTTGTATCTTTGCCTTTTTGCATAAAGAGTCTAACAGAACACTGACTGTTGTCAGTAGAAGAGGAGGAGCTGGTGTTACATTTCCTAAATTACACTAGAACTAGTTAAGTCGGTGTTAGTGGTGAATACTGGCACAGACAGTCCACAGAGCAGCATCAGATGGAAGGGATCTTCATTGGTGTCTTGTAATTCCCAGGCTAGTGAATTTCACTTGCTTGTATGATGTCTAAACAGGAAATTTGAATATAGAGATTAATTTGAGTCCTCATACATAACAAAAATAACTGGTTTCATCCTCAGGGTGCCTCACCTTCTCCACATGCCTCCTCCATCAGTACCACTTATGTCTGATGCAATGAATTGGACTTGAAGCTCAGAGCCACTGCAGAGAGAGATGTACAGACCTGGCCACTATTGGAAAACACGGAAGAAATGAAGAAACTTAACGATATTTCCGCCGCTGGTAACAGCTCTGAGGTTTGGATTGGCCTGTACAGTCAAATTGACTGGAAGTGGTCAGATGGGTTCAACAAGAGTGGAGCTAACATAGCTGGTGGGGGTCCTACTGAACCAAACTATTCTGAAGCCAATGAGCTCTGTGTGTTGCAGGGTTCAAACTATGGAAGGTGAAAGGATTATGACTGCTATAGTAAGATTCCATTTGTTTCTGCTACAATGGTAATGATGTGCTTTTATATTGATCTTTACTATACAACATAATGTATAAGATATGATTTGAAAATCCATTGTGTGATCTCAACAATCCCTCTTTTGTTCTCAAAACTTAACTGCAGGAACATTAGAGGATTCTGACTTGTGCTAGTGAATACATCAAAGAATTGGACTGAGGCTCAGAAATTGCAGAGAACACTATACACAGATCTGGTCACTGGGTGAGGAACAACGCTGACAGAGACAAGATACAGAATATAATATACCCTCTCGGACTGACCGCATGATCGTGGTTTGTACAGAGATCCTCAGATTTACTGGTCCACGGGAGTAATCTTTACCATTCAGCTCCTGACAGGGTTACAACCTACTGGCCTGATGACAGTCGTGTATGTGGTGTTGCAGATTTGGAGAAGGGAGGAAAATGGAGGTTATTTCCTGTGAAGAAAGAAAACCATTTGTCTACAGCATGTATGGGGATGGTGCTTCCTTTGAGGCAGAGAACACATCCTGACATTAGAAAACAGTTGGTCTCAATAGTGATTCTTGTAACATTAATAGTATCTATGAATATTTGGATGATGTTTGTCGGTCTATTGTTTCTTGCAGTGAGAGAAACTAGAAATGTCTTGTGATGTACTTGTATGTTATCACTATTAATCTGCTCTGTGATGGTTCTTCTTTAAGACAAACTGACACTTTGGAACATTCTCTGACTTGTCTGTTTCAGACTCCTTCACTAATTCTCCTAGAATGAGATTTCAGCTCTAGCTTCAGCAGTTTTTTTGTCAGATTTAAAAGCAAAATTGTAAAAAGAATCTTAATATTTCTTACTAGTTTTGTTTTATGGAAACCCTGTCTTATAGAAAATAGATTGGTAAGATTAAGTAGATAAACAAAAATGTGTAAATTAATAAATGCATCAATAAATGTGTATGTATATGCAACATAAATAAATTACTTATATGTTCTTCATTTCCTTTGATTGCTAAAATACCTTGAGCAGCACACATTAGTAGCTTCATTAAATATGTGTATTGAAATAGTGACCAGCAGAGGTCGCTTACGTGCTTACTAAATCTCCTCATATCTCCAAACATGACCAGCTAATTATAACTTTTAATGGACATTTTCCTTCTTGGTAAACCGTGACATGAGGTCATAGTGACAACCAATTTGCCACGGCAGTATTGATCATATTTTCAAGGCAGGCTTTTAGGGCTATTTATTTAATCATTAAAATTTAAATGATAATGTTGGATTGCTTTTGGTAATGAATACAATAAAAATCAATGTAACAATAATATTTCATTGCTCATTAGAAAACACCTGAGGTACAGAAACATGTAAAGTAAACAGAACACTTGGTTATATTGTAGTATATTCTCTGAGTGAAGAGACTACTCTCTCCACTCTATTACATATTCTATAGTAAGTGGGAAATGATCCTCTGCTCTCAAGGTGCGTAGACATTTCTTTATATACACCAGCTTGCCCGGCCACGCCTGCAGTTCACCTATAAAACACCCAAAAGGCGTGAAATCCATTGATAGTTTGATTGACACATGTCTCTTGAGAGGCTCAGAGTGGGAGAGAGATAGTCCTTCACCAGAGAACCAAGGTTACAACGCAACCGAGCATCCTCTGTTGTATCGAGACACTTTCAGCATTTTCCATATGAAGGGGCAACTCTTTAGACACTTGCAAAGAGACGACATCCCATGTCGGGTGTTTGACAAATGCACAAATTTACAAATGCACACTATTTTCATACCAACCAGGTCAAAGCCCCACAGTACACAAAGGCCAAGCCAGAGAGGCAGGAGGGCTGCAGAGGTTAGTCTTCAAGATGCAACACTGAGCAAAGGAAATAAATATTGGCCCTGCAAGATGGTGAGGTCAAAGTAAACAGGATGGCCACTCTGTCCAGCTTGTGAACACTACAATGACACTCAGTAGAGCGCAAACTCCACCAAGGCCTATCTGTCCCCTTAAATTTAACTAAACTGCACTAAATGGCACACATTCATAAATAATAATCCCCAAAACATGTCTGATATTTTTCACTAAGATCCATGAATCATTTCCTCAGAAATGAACTGAAATGTTGCAAACGCCCTATCTCACGTTCCCATTTCTAATTCAATTCAATATATTTGTATTTGTATTGGCGCCAAATCACAACATGTCCTACCTATGTAAAGAGCCTCCAGATAATGTATGTTGTGATATGGAGTTACATAAATATAATGAAATTAAATATATAATAATTTTACACTCTCAGGAAGACTGAGACCTTATAACATTGTAGCTAAACCTAAACAGCTCCCACTATGAGCAGCACTGACGACTGAGAGAAAACTCCCCTATTGAACTGGAAGAAACCTCAGAACCAGACTGAGTGTGGGCAACATCTGCCTCGACCGGTTGGGTGAGAGAGGCTGGGGAAGTGAAGTGAGAGGTGGAAAAGAGGAGAGAGAGGGTTGGAGGAGACGGAGGGGAGAGACAGACCAGGAACATTTGGGTACGCATCATATTTAAGCTCAGACTAGTTGTTAAAATGAGGAATGATAAGAGTGATATGTATGCAATGATGTTATTAATCATAATCACACTTGCTGTTGTTGTTCAGGGCTAGATCTGGATTCTGCAGCCTAGAGTCCAAGATACAAAACTATGGAGAAAACACAGTAATTATGAACTATGTCCCAAGTTACTTCATTTCCATTTCTTTCTCTTTTCATCCTTATTCTCATCTGATGGACCTTCTAATAGCTTCAGATCAGGGTTTGTGTCTGTCTGCTCATGGGATCTTAGTGCAGCATTTGACAATTGGACTATCACATTTTATTACAGACTAGAATACAATTAGCATTAAAGGAACCGCCTAAACTGGGGTTTAATTCTATTTTTCTGATCGTCCTAATTCTGTGCAAATTAATGATGAGTCATCTGTGCGCACCAAAGTTAACCATGGTGTTCCACAGGCCTGTGCTCGGCCCAATTTTATTCTCATTATATATGCTCACCGAAACATTATCAGGACACCGTAAATTTCCACCGCGTTAGATGACACCCAGTTATACTTACACAAACCTGAACAAAGTAATCAACAACTAAACCTCCGCATGTCTCGCTGACATAAAACCCGATGACCCGCAATTTTCTGATTAAACTCAGATAAACGAGTTTAACATTTGGCCCTAAACACCTTAGAGATACATTATTCTAATCTATATAGCTGTTACGAGACGACATTGCCCTTGCTTCCAATGAACAGTCAGGAACTGAGTGATCTTCGATCCTGATTTATCCTTTTTAATTCTCACTTAAAATTCACTTAGGGACCGCCTTTTTCACTTGCGAATATCTCCAAAATCAGACATGTCCTTTCTCAAAAAGACGAGAAAACTAGTCCACGCCTTTGTTACATCCAGACTTGATTATTGCACCATATTATCAGGCTTCAGCAGCAGTCATGTTAAAGACTCTGCAGCTTGTCCAAATGCTTGCAGCACGTGGTCCTGACAAGAACCAGGAAAAGAGAGCACATTTTCCAGGTATTAGTCAGTTTAAGCACTGGCTTCCTGTTAAATCTAGAATAGAATTTAAAATTCTCCTCCTCACCTTCAAGGCCCTTTAATAATATGGCACCATTATGCACCCTCGTGAGCCATAAGTACCTTATCAACCTACTCAGAGCACAAGGCCCCAAGAATTCAGGCTACTTGTCATTCCTAAAGTCTCTAAAAGTAGAGTAGAGCCAGAGCTTTCAGCTATCAAGCGCTCTCCTGGGTGGAATCATCTCCCCATCAATTCGGGAGGCAGACACCATCTGTACATTTAAGAGTAGGCTTAAAACCTTCCTTTTGATAAAGCTATAGTTGTAGCTGTTACAGGCTTCATCTGGACCTGCTCTTAGTTATGCTGCTATAGGTCTAGAAGGTCGGGGACACATGACACACGGAGCCTCTTCCAGCTTCTCCTTCCTCTTCTCAATCATATCACATCAAAGTAATTCATATCCTATCAATACATACATTGACTTGACTTCTTCCCCTGGAGTCCTCGTCTTATCGTCCGCAGATCCATAGGCTGTGGCCAGCATCGATTATGATCTGGATCACGGATCAGGGAGATCGTAATGGTGGATCCAGTATGGCGGATTTCATCGTGCTGGCTGATCATGATATAAAGGCGATCTCTTTATCGTGTTGGCATCAGATAATGGTGGGTGACACAATGAGGTGGCAGCTGGGATGATGGATCCTCCAATGGGCGGTGACAATGACTGGGGACTATAGTGGCATCCATCTTGATGGTGATCATGATCTTGCTGGCTGCTGACCATAGACTATGATTGCAGCAGGACTGCTCGATACATAGTATTACTCCTCAGATACTTGACTATTAATGACATTAATCCACTCAATTCACTGACCTTCAGTTATGTCAAAATGTTTACCCTTATCAATGCCATGTCCTTTATCTTGTGATGTCTTCCTTTACACTTGACACCATTGCACTTCTGTCCGTCCTGGAGAGGGATCCTCACATGTGGCTCTCTGAGGTTTCTACCTCTTTACCCTGTTAAAAAGGCTTTTGTAGTTTTTCCTTACTCTAGTTGAGGGTTAAGGGGGCAGAGGATGTCACACCCTGTTAAAGCTCTATGAGACAAACCAGATTTGTGAATATGGGCTATACAAATAAACGACGATTGATTGATTGATCTGCATATTGGACCTAACTGGTGAAATTTCAGTAGAGGTGATCACAACATTTATAAATAAACATTTCAAACATCCCTGTTCCAGGTTTCCCTGGAATAAAGTTTCCTCTGAAGAAGTTGAGTTGCTGAGTTTTCTGAATGCCTCTTTTAACGCTAGAGCAAGATTGCCTGAATGCCATGCAGAATGTTCGACCAGTGTGGCTGAGTGACACACATAATGCATTATTAGCCACACACACACACACACACACACACACACACACAAGGTCACACACACACACACACACACAAAGAGTGAGCCTCGTCAGCATTAAAACAGAATGAATGAGACTAACGGGTTTATAGCAGACAACCATGCTACACTGGCATGGCCAGTCTGAAAGAAAGAATATTTTCCCCATATCAGCTCACAACAGAGACCTCTGGGGTTTAAAGTGATCACAACCACTTGCTGATTGTCTGAAATGGCTCACACATACATGACACAACCGAGAAACAATGTGGTCATTATCATTATCATGTCGTGGATTTAATAATTTAGTGCAGGCAGGATGTGTTTACCTGAGGAATGTATTTGCATACATACACTATGACCTGACATATAGGATCTTATTTTAATATAAGCTCGCTAAATCCCAAGGCTGACAGGATTGTCTAGATGTATGTGTCTCTCTCTCTACCTGCCAGGCATACAGTCCTGCTCACTCATTATTGGCACCCCTTAATTGTTTGCAGGCTAACCTGTACAATATCTTCAGAAATAA